>NW_026282319.1:0-12898 GCF_023373465.1 Oncorhynchus keta | reverse complement strand
GGTGTAATCATTAATGTCCCAGGAGCAGGAATGGTAAACACTGTAGAAGTGTACAATTGTAATACGTGACATGCAGACACAGCATCATTCAAATAATGGAGTTTGATATGACTGGAAAATAATGTCTCAGAGATTGATATGATCACATGATCAGTGAATATATTCAATGTACAGGCTACAATGTGGGAATCTCATGCGTGGTAATAACTACAGTACATGTGGACACAGGAATTATATTATTATATTCTACTCTATCCATAGGCTTTATTAATGCCATTCAGACTTGAAGTTGATACAACAACAACTGAGGTTCATAGATTGGTATAATTATTAATTCGGAACCTAACGTTTTAGGGTCCATACACAGATCGGCTACATACTGTAGCTAGCTACATCCATAGACATACAGCGATGTTATCCTCCACTGCACAATAAGCAAGTAAATAGTTAGCTAGCTGTGTTACTTTAGCTGCATTGCAAGGCAAGCTTACACAATTGTACACTCATTTTGCAGTAAATGCTTTAGCTAGCAGGATTCTTTACTGCCACTGTTTCACAAGATGACAGCCTGGTTTAATGGTTCTCAAGAGTCCCTAAAACATTAAACAACACAAATTACAAATTCATTATCCTAACACTAGCTAGCTGGCTAATGTTAGTTAGTTAGATAACTTGCTGAATAGCGATTTTCGTAAATTAACTTCATGACAAAAATATATGCACAAAGTTTGTCTCTACATTAACTAACATATTCCTTTCAATTGTACATTCTTTGCTCGACTCGTTATGACGTTATAACAACTTACATCTGGTTCCACCGTGATGTTTTGTCAGGCATCTTTGTTGAAGAACGCCACAAAGGCAAGGGTGGCTCACGTCAAAATTTGTCATTGGAACCACTCAATATGATTGTCATATAAAAACCTTGGGACCCAAATTGCATAATGAGTGCTCTAACTCCCCCTTGTGGTGGTCTGGAGCAATGACGCCATGACGCTGGGTACCTCTAAGTACCGAGGGTGCAAGTTTCAACATTTAAAGGAGGAACCACTGTAGAGGCCAGCATCCCGCCGTCGCCTCTTCACTGTTGACATTGAGACGTTTTTTTACGGGTACTATTTAATGAAGCTGCCAGTTGAGGACTTGTGAGACGTCTGTTTCTCAAACTAGACAGTCCTTTTGCCCAGTTGTGCACCGTGGCCTCCCACTCCCCTTTTTATTCTGGTTAGAGCCAGTTTGTGCTGTTCTGTGAAGGGAGTAGTATACAGCGTTATGCTGAGATCTTCAGTTTCTTGGCAATTTCTCGCATGGAATAGCTGCTTTTTGAGAACAAGAATAGACTGACGAGTTTCAGAAGAATGTTATTTGTTTCTGGCCATTTTGAGCCTGTTATCAAACCCACAAATGCTGATGCTCCAGTTACTCAACTAGTCTAAAGAAGGCCAGTTTTATTGCTTCTTTAATCAGAACAACAGTTTTCAGCTGTGCTAACATAATTTCAAAAGCGTTTCTAATGATCCATTTTTTAAATGATAAACTTGGATTAGCTAACACATTGTGACATTGGAACACATGAGTGATGGTTGCTGATAATGGGCCTCTGTACGCCTAGCTAGATATTCCATAAAAAATCTGCCGTTTCCAGCTACAATACTAATTTAGAACATTAACAATGTCTACACTAAATTTCTGATCCATTTGATGTTATTTTAATAGACAAAAAATGCTTTTCTTTCAAAAACAAGGACATTTCTAAGTGATCCCAAACTTTTGAACGTAAGTGTAAACATTGAATCCCAACGCATGACGTAACGTTAGTTAGCAAGCCTACCCTGCATGAATCTGCAGGTAGCTAATCAACAAGGTTCTATGGCTATAACTAGTCAAGCAAATGTGTCTGAGATACAAAGAATAAGATCATGCACATAATGTTAGCTAGAGACCCAGCCAGCTAACGTTAGATGATCTAACAGTACACTTGAAATGAAACTACTTTCTGTCAAAATTAGAAATGTGCAATATCTGAAAATCTTACCAGTATACAGCATGGTTGAGACATGTCTCTGTCTGATACCGTGCATGGTTGCCCCCTAGTTTGATGATGTAGTCCAGACTGGTGTTTTCTCCATCTCCTTAGCTATCTTACTCGAATTCCACTGATTTCAAAACTCGGTCCTCCAGAAAGTGGAGAGCATACACATAACGTTAGCTAGCTAACAGTACACTTTAACTTGACATTAGGTTTATACAGTTTTAGCACGCAATAAAAAATAAATAAAAGCTGCGTTCGAGCAATTACCTAAACATACCAACCTGCTCCAATAGACAGACGTGTGCTATATGGTAGACCAATCAAAACACTTCTCTCAAGCATGTCCAGCCCACTCATTATCTCAGCCAATCATGGCTAGCGGGAAAGTTGCTCCCTTTTTCTGTGGCTAAACCAACTAGGCTTGTAATTTAACAAGTGTATTAGTATTTACAGATGGCATACAGGTTTGATATTAAGGCACATGAAAGTTCACATGTTCGAGAAGAATTTCTGCCCAAAAACGCATTTTTAATACATTTTGTGACATACGCCTAGATTGCTGAGATCGGGTCACAAATGGAAGCTTCCCAATCGTTGTGTTTTCTTGTCTATATTGAATATGTCATTTAATCATTCACAGTGTAGGTTGGAAAAAGTATATGAACCTCTAGGCTAATAACTTCTCCAAAAATCTAATTGGAGTCAGGAGTCAGCTAACCTGGAGTCCAATCAATGAGAAGAGATTGGAGATGTTGGTTAGAGCTGCCTTGCCCTACCACATATAATACTCACCAACATTTGAGGTTGCTATTCACAGAAGCATTGCCTGATGTGAACCATGCCTTGAACAAAAGAGATCTCAGAAGACCTAAAGATTAAAGGTTGACTTGTGAAGCTGGAAATTAAGGGAAGGCCCCATGAAATGTACAAAAATGAATGGCAACTTATTGCCATTAGGCGAACCATATATACACAATGTAAATTACCACTTAAATGGAGGGAGTTCATTCAAACCTGATGATCACCAGTTTGTAGAAATTGGTTAGGAGGTTTTCCATTGTGTAATGAAGAAGTACCATAGCTCAGAACAAAACGTCACTTTGTGTGTACCTTTGGATAGAGAGGCGTAGCCAGAAAAGTAGTAGTCAGTTTGTTTTGCTCCTGTAGTGAACACAGATCATCCCCGTCTTCAATTTGATCGATTATATACGTTTAGAAACACCTAAAGTTGTATTACAAAAGTAGTTTGAAATGTTTTGGCAAAGTTTACAGGTAACTTTTGAGATATTTTGTAAGCGACGTTGCGTAAGTTGGAAGCGGTGTTTTTCTGGATCAAACGCGCCAAATAAATGGACATTTTGGATATATATTGACGGAATTAATCGAACAAAAGGACCATTTGTGATGTTTATGGGACATATAGGAGTGCCAAGAAAGAAGCTCGTCAAAGGTAAGGCATGATTAATATTTTATTTCTGCGTTTAGTGTGCTCGCCTGCAGAGTTTAAATATGCTACTCTCTATTATTTACTGTTGTGCTATCATCAGATAATAGCATCTTGTGCTTTCGATGAAAAGCCTTTTAAGTCTAACATGTTGGCTGGATTCACAACGTGTGTAGTTTTAATTTGCTATCTTGCATGTGTAATTTAATGAAAGTTAGATATTTATAGAAATGTATTTGAATTTGGCGCTCTGCATTTTCCTGGCTAATTGGCCATGTGGGACGCTAAGTGTCCCGCCTACCCCAGAGAGGGACCTTTAAATTGTTTAACTTGGGTCAAACATTTTGGGTAGCCTTCCACAAGCTTCCCACAATAAGTTGGGTGAATTTTGGCCCATTCCTCATGATAAAGCTGGTGTAACTGAGTCAGGTTTGTAGGCCTCCTTATTCACACACTCTTTTTCGGTTCTGCCCACAAATTTTCAGGTCAGGGCTTTGTGATGGCCACTCCAATACCTTGACTTGGTTGTCCTTAAGCCATTTTGCCACAATTTTGGAAGTCTGCTTGGGGTCATTGTCATGTGGAGACCCATTTGCGACCAAGCTTAAATTCCTGACTGATGTCTTGAGATGTTCCTTCACTTTTCGACAGAATTTTTCTTTCCTCATGATGTCATTTGCCTGTGAACCGGGTCCCTCCCATGGCAAAGCACCCTCTAATAACATGATGCTGCCACCCTGCAAGGCCACAGTTGGGATGGTGTTCTTCTCGCTTGCAAGCCTCCCTTTTCCTCCAAACATAACGATGGTTATGGCCAAACAGTTCTATTTTTGTTTCATCAGACCAGAGGACATTTCTCCAAAAGTACGATCTTTGTACCTATGTGCAGTCGAAACTGTAGTCTGACTTTTTTTTATGGTGGTTTTGGAGCAATGGCTTCATCCTTGCTGAGCAGCCTCAGGTTATGTCGTTATAGTTATAGGATCTCCAATGTCATGCAATAAACAAATTAATTACTTAAAAAATCATACAATGTGATTTTCTGATTTTTGTTTTAGATTCGGTCTCTCACAGTTGAAGTGTACCTATGATAAAAAATTACAGACCTCTAGATGCTTGTAAGTAGGGAAACCTGCAAAATCGGCAGTGTATCAAATACTTGTTCTCCTAATTGCAATTTGGACAATTTACAACTAATTATTTCTATACAAGGAATATGCAACTTCAGACATCCACACCTTTATTTTTCATAAAAATAAATGTTATCATTTTATAATTCCTTCAAACTTCAATCTCAAATTCTCCATAAACCCTACTCCTTAGGCAATCATATTTTGTAATCTGTATGCATTCTACACCTTGCCTCCTTAGGCAAAGTTATATCCAGATAGCTTGCACCTGACTACAAATAATTTTAGATCTTCACAACTGCATAAAGTTTAGGTGATAGTTTTGGATTAGCACTTTGACCTCACATCTTGTAAAGTTTGGCAATAATTTTCTGTGGTCTGTGTGCCCTTAACAACAAAGCAATATTTTAACAGAAACGTAAATTCAGGATTTGTCCTAATAGACTTTACAAAGCACAATATGAACATTAGCTCAAACACAACCTCATTTAAACTGATTTAGATTAATCAAAATGGGTTTTCAAACAAACATTGCAGATGTTGTTACAAAATATATGCCAAATTGTCCTTTAAACCTGACTCCATATGCGCTAGTGAAGACCATATGGACATATTATTTGACAGACCTTTGTCTGTCCATGACCATTCTTTTACCCTTTGGATTGTTAATAAAATCTTGACTCTAACCATCTACATCTGGGTCTCGCCTGTGCGCTTAGGTATAAGCATCCTGGTTACAACCCACCAGTTTCCTTAGGTAAAGTTACATCCAGAAAGCTTGCATATCAGATATTCACTAGTGCATATGGAGTAAGTTTTAGAGCAAAGCTGTTTTTTTAAACAGGAATTGACAATGCATCTTATGACTTCACCTGACAAAGAGCATCATGTAATCTGTAGCTCCTATACCACCTAGCAACTTGTCACGTTCTGACCTTTATTTCCTTTGTTTTGTCATTATTTAGTATGGTCAGGGCGTGAGTTGGGGTGGGCAGTCTATGTTTGTTTTTCTATGTTTTGGGTATTTCTATGTTTCGGCCTAGTATGGTTCTCAATCAGAGGCAGGTGTCATTAGTTGTCTCTGATTGAGAATCGTACTTAGGTAGCCTGGGTTTCACTGTGTGTTTGTGGGTGATTGTTCCTGTCTCTGTGTTAGAGCCGATTTGGACATATTTGTATAAAAGACCGAACATATGGAGCTCCATGTATATTTGTGTAAATATATTAAATATGAATGTAAATGATGAAATATTAGGTACGTACCTTTATGATTTATATTTACCTGATTGAGATATATTAATTTGTTGTTAGTGTAACTTAGTTTTGCCCCCCCTCTTGCCTATTCATTGTATTGTGGTAAGTGTGTTAGGATAAAGGCAGGAAGTTGGGCCTTCGGGAGGGGGAGTCCTTGCTAGATGGGGGAGCGGTATATTTTTTTGACCATACAGACATACAAACATACAGACAGGTCATAATATGTATTTTCCATATCAAATATTCTATGCTTTAAGTTGATTGAAGAATCATTTATTTGTTAGATATAAGAAGAATAAACATTTTTGTTGCACCATATCCCTGGATATCATTGAATGTTTGGCCGTTTGGAAACCTTGAGTGTGGACTGTATGCATACCAAACAACCCCGCTTCAGGCTTGGGCAGTGGCTATGGTAAAGACGAAAGGAAGCCACTACACTCTGTGTTTTTTTTCACATTTCTTGTTTTGTTAGTTTATTCATGTCTACTGTCTATATTAAAGAACCATGAATAACCACCACGCTGCGTTTTGGTCCGCCTCTCCTTCACCACAAGAGAACCGTAACACAACTAGCTATCTCTGAAAACAAGTAACTTCATCTTTAGAGCTTGGACTTGTTGGGAGGTCCTGAGGTCATCAAGTTCGAATAATACTTTTAGAACACCTCAAAGGTATATTTCAGTTCTTTGGGGTGTAGATGAGCCATAGATGAGGCCCATAAGCAACGTACATGACTGTGTAACACTGGGAATACCAGCCAGGACCTCTGCTCCTTCGATGCAGATCCCATGCTCTATATTCTGGTGCAGATTCTTCACAGTGAACACTTTCATCACATGCTGAACGAGGTCCTCTCAGATCGTGGTGTCGTCAGAACTGACAGAGTGAAAATGTTTAGAAATAATCAACTAGGCTACTAAGATTAACTGTGCAATTTGAGAGGAGAGAGAGGAAAAGAAAGGAAGATACCTCATGTATAGATAAATAAGTATACAAAAATAAAAACCTTTACCTTGTATTCTGTGATAAGGTCCTTAACCCTCTCGCCGAGGTATATGATCAAGCCACGGATCACACTGTCTCGTCTTTCCTGGATGGTGTTGCACTGTAATATGATGTTATACAAATATTTGCATTTAATACCGGAAAATAAATACACAGTATAACCTATATACTATTGTGAAGGACTTCAAGGATTTTCTGCATGTCCACCTTGACAACACCTCCTTTTGACTTAAACAAGTCCAATAGTTTTGGTGTAAATTCATCCAGCTTCTGCATACAGGTGGACTCAAGAGCAACAGTTGTAAGACATGGGTACTTTTTTACCAAAGCTTCTGCAACCTGACAAATTGGTAGACTGTAAACTGGAAGTTCCTTTCAGACAGTTTTTCCAGGATGTCTGATTTCACAGACAGATTTTTGAGTAGTGTTCAATCCTTCATCTGTGCTTCATTAGCTGCCTCAAGAATGAGCTCTGTATCATGAGCAAAGCGAGGAACTTCAAACTCAGATGGCCACGGACTGGAGTGTTGGGAAGAGGTACTTTCTGGAGAGGACAATATTTACATTTTATATTTTATACATTACAATATCACCGTATCATGTGATCCACGGGAGCCCCTCTCATCCAATGCCTCTGTGGAGCTGTTATTGAGTTCTTGAAAATAACTCATCTCCAAATTCACCGTCCGTGTACTATAGAACAAATCATTTTTTGAAGCTGAAATGTCTCTTGCACAATTGTGTCAAGCTCAGCCACAGTAGCAGGGATTCCAGAAGGCAATGTTAGCTTACGGAAATCAGGGCCTTTCAATAGGACCTGGCAGACATTTCTGTTCTGTTGTAGTGATAGTGATCCTGTCAAGACAAAATGAATAAAAGTTATGAAATGGGTATGATGTCAAAAATGGGTATCCCATTAAATCAATATCAAGTGCTGCTTACTAGATCTCATAATAATAAACGTGCAAAACCAAGCATTTCTATTCTATACTGTTGGAATCGGCTAAACTTTGAACGTAGAGATGTTAAATAAATGATAGAGAAGAAGCCTTGAATAGGAAGAGTGGAAGAGACTGGGTTGTGTGTCAGAAGTTAATGGTTCTCTGTGGGAAGACATAGCTTTGGGATGTGTTTGGTGGAAGGGAGTAGAGCAACAGTTGAGATAGGGAGACAGATGGACATCTGTGGACTAGGGGAAGGAGGGGTTGAGGTCAGGAGGTGAGGTCAGTTCTGTTGAACCATAAAATGTAAGGATTGGAGCGAGAATGGGATGTATGTAACTGTGATGGTGAGAAATGTTTTGCTGTCGGAATACAGAACCTTTGGGAAGAATTAAACTTGGTTAAAGCTTCTCCAGTGTCCATGAGTTATTTACTCTGAAAAATAAGAACCTAACAATATCAAATACTAAATTCGGCATGAGTTCTATGAGCAATGCATTGTTGTTAATCCCATGTATAAATACACCACATTTAAAACTATTCCATTTTAAAGGACTGTTATCTAATATTGCAGGAAAATATGGTGCTTCAGGGTTTCCATGCGCTTTTGGCCAACAGCACATGCTGTTAGTGGGTAGATGTCTGCCAATTCCTTTTGCTCAATGACCTTAAGCTTCTGTATGGATTCCAACTCAAATACCCTAAGGTGCTCATTATACCTTGCATTCTGACACTTGGCAATAAAAGCAAGTTCACCATGTCATGACTTTGGCCTCTTTGGGTATAGCAAGCCCCATCCCCCTCTCCCTCATCCCCCTCTCCCTGCCTCCCCCCTTTCCTCCTTCAACTAGGTTGCTGTGGTCAGAGAGGTCGTACATTTCTGAGAAGACCCTGCCACATGGCCACACGGTATAGAGAGAGTAGATTTTCATGGAGAACTAAGGAAATCCTTCCACCTCACAGAACTTGAGGTACAAACAAATTCCATGTTCCGGAGAAAGTATAAAAGATAGGTGAAGAATCCAGCTACGAAAAGGTCCGTTTGTCACAACTTGGGGAAGCTAATGGGAGACGGTGTGGCCACATTACCATAATGCTGTTTATATAATAGCCCCAGATATGAGGTTTACATCTAATTGTTGTATACGATGAATGAGTGAGTATGATACTGTTTACATAATTTTACAATGTGAATAAGGACTGTTTAATGAAGGACAACTCAAAAAAGGGAATTGGATTTGAACTAAATCAGAGGACCGCCCCTGAGCCCAGTTAGGGTCAGACATTCTGGGACAGCCCTTTTCTGCCATTCCGAATAAAAACGCACTCGGGTTTTCGATCAGCAGACCGAGCTTACCTCAATTACGAGATGGCTAAAGGTTGCCGACCATGTTTTCTCCATTAGGAGGGACAAAGGTTGTAGACCATTGCTGAATCTTTTAACCATACCACGTGGTTAAACTCTTAGACTATCGATACCGACAGAATAAGAACAAGTCTTTGATATTAATTACTAGTAATTACTAGTCTGAATTGGGTATCATTGAACGCGAAGAATGACAACCGCCGAAACAACCATTCTATAACGAATGTCACTCTGAACTATCCCTCTAACCACAATCGAGGGAGAGAGGGAGACGGACAATTCTACAAAAGAAACAAACTTTTCACCAGCGATCAAGACGACATACTGAGCGTAAATATATATATTGATTGCAACTGTTCCCGAATGAGTGAGCGTTCATGTGTAAAGGATTAGCATTTCAATTGTTATAATTATCACTTTGTATGACTTCTTAGTCGACCCCCACTTCCCCTTTTGTCTAACAAGCCGCCATGCCGGTTTAGCCCACTAGGGCACATTCTCCTATCATTTCATGTAACCACATATACCTTGTTTGTTTGTGCATTTCTGTGACTTACTTAGTTAGTAATAAATAAATGATTTAAGACAATTGATGTACGGATGACTCATAGTGAAGACTGGGTTTGTGCAGATAACCAACAATTTATGATGTTTGGAATGAGACGTGAGGTACATGTGACGTAAAGTAAATAATTCATTAATTCGAAGACTAATTGATCAGATAAAATATCAGAAAAGTTATTTTAGGAAATGATAACTGTAATCTGAATATTTTCCGGTGCCCCAACTTCCTAGTAATTACGGTTACGACCAACCCAGTTCAATCGGTAATACTAATTACAGAGAATCTTGATGAAAACTATCAGTCTTCAGTTAATGATAGTAAAGACACGACAACCATGAACAGCGACTAGAAGTATATCAACAAGGGTCTGTAGACCTTCAGTGGATCCATAGGTTAGGATCATTCCAACCGAGTAGTTGGAACCATTTGCAGGAAAGTGTGTTTGCCATCTGAACAAAAGTCTCATCTAGGAAAAGAAAATTGTACCACTTCCTCTTTATGTCATCCTTTAACACACATATGTCAGAGTCATGCGCTGGCCACATCCGCCCGCGTAGAAGGTTTTTTACGGCCCCTGGGATGATCTTGATTTATTATTAGAACCGGCCCGCAGACCGCAGCAAACCGGGCAGCCCCGCAGATCTTTTACACGCACCAATACTACATTTCCCACAATGCAACGGTGACGCACCGAGCAGTAGGCTGCTTCATTTCAATATTTATTGGCACAGCAGTTGTCAGCATCACAGTAAAATTAACTTTCAGATACCCATCAAAATGGCAAAACGGAAGGTGGACACTGAGAACCCGGGGTTTCAAACAAGGTGGGAGTCGGAGTATTTGTTCACGGAGGTAGCTGGAAAAACCTGTGTGTCTTCTGTGTGGAGAAAGTGTGGCGGTACTGAAAGAGTATAATCTGAGACGACATTATGAAACGAAACACGCGGACAAAACAAGAATATGGACATGGAACAAAGGCTACAAAAGGCAGAGGAATTAAAACGAGGCCTCAAATCTCGACAGGCTCTGTTCAAAAAAAGCCAAATCACAAGGCCAGGCTGTCAAGGCCAGTTTTATTTTGGCAGAAGAGATCGCTAAATCAGCCCGCCATTTACGGAGGGGATTTCATCAAAAACTGCATGATTAAAGTTTGTGACGAAGTTGCCCAGAAAAGCTGCAACTCTTTTAAATGTGAGTCTGAGCAGAAACACCATTGCCGAGAGAGTAGACCAGTTGTCCATCAATCTAAAAGAGCAGCTTGTGAAAAAGGGAAAAGATTTCATTGCATATTCCTTGGCTGTGGATGAGAGCACCGACATTCTGACATTGCCCAGTTGTCAATTTTCATCCGCGGAGTGGACTCCAGCCTAAGCGTGACAGAGGAGTTTTTGGCTTTACGTCCTATGCATGGCACAACTACGGGGCATGATTTGTATGAAGAGGTGTCAAGATGTGTAAATGAGATGGAGCTGCCTTAGGGAAAACTTCGTGGGTTTGACAACCGACGGAGCACCTGCGATGTGTGGACACAGGAGCGGACTGGTGGCGAAGATACGGGAAAGATGCAAGAGGAAAACGCGACAGGTGAGCTGACAGCTTATCATTGTATCATACACCAGGAAGCGTTGTGCGGTAAAGCCTTGAAAATGGAGCATGTAATGAGCATCATCACGCGCTGATTAACTTTATCAGAGCCAAAGGTTTGAATCACCCCGCCAGTTCAAGGCATTTCTGACGGAGTTAGAAACGGGCATGGTGATTTGCCTTATCACACAGAGGTGCGATGGCTAAGCCAGGGAAAGGTGCTTCAAAGATGTTTCGAGCTTCGTGAGGAGATTTGTCTGTTCTTGGACAGCAAAGGGAAAGACACAACACAACTCCGAGACAGAAATGTTTCTGTGTGAAATGGCTTTCTGTGTGACATTACGAGTCATCTGAATGCAATGAACTTGCAGCTGCAGGGGTCGGGATCGTGTCATCTCTGATATGTACAGTACAGTGAAGGCATTTAAACCAAACTGACTCTGTGGGAGAACGCAGATGCGGAAAGAAAATTTGAGCCACTTTCCCAGCTGCCAGACCATGAAAGAGAAGCTCTCTCTACCAGTGTGTTCCGGCGCACAGTTGGCTGATAAAATAGGTATGCTTGCCGCTGACTTTCGACGCCGATTTGCTGACTTTGAAGCACAAAAAAGCAGGTTGGAACTGCTCGGTAACCCATTTGCTGTTGACGTGGAAAGCTCACCACCAAACCTCCAAATGGAGTTGATTGACCTCCAATGCAATGATGCACTGAGGGCAAAATATGCGGCAGTGGGTGCTGCGGAGTTCGCCCGTTTCCTCCCCGACACAATGCCCCAGCTGCGCATCCAGGCTGCTCAAGCGTTGTCTGGTGGCAGCACATACCCTGTGTGAACAACTGTTTTTCTTTGATGAACTTGAACAAAACATCACACAGAAGTCGACTTACTACTGAACACCTCCACTCAATTCTGAGGGGATTTCTCAGCTCAAACCTGCCGAACATTGATGAACTTGTGGAAAAGATGGGACACCACCAAGTATCACCCTCAACATCAAACAAGTAGAACATGCTATTGCAATCATATTTAGAGTTTTACTCAGTTCAAGTTTAAAAAGTTAAAGTTTAATATTTGTTTTCACTGCATGTTACTTCTCCTTAAACAAAGTGTTGTTTTTGATTAATAGATTTTTGCACTTTATTTTATTGTATTTCAATCCAATTATATTTTAAAAATATTTCAGTTGAGTGGATGATAGAAAATTGCTATTATTGTTTTTTCTTTGAAGTAAATTTAGCCCACTTTTGCTAAAATAGAAAATATAGGCTACTGATGGTGCCTTGAATACCGGTTTCTTTCATTTAATGTTCATGTTATGGGGATTTTTATATAAAGGAAATTTGTCTTTTGTGTCTGTTGAAAATTAAAGATTACTGACAGAGCCATAAGAAAATATTGCTTTATTTATCTGATCATATTGGAATATATTTGTTAGGTTTTCAGTAGGTTCAATTAGGTTCACTAGACTATATGCGTCATTTAAAAATTTTTCAATGAACATTCGAACAGTCCGGCCCTCGGCTTGTAGCTAAATTTTTTATTTGGCCCTCCGTCCATTTGACTTTGACACCCTGC
>NW_026282318.1:0-7253 GCF_023373465.1 Oncorhynchus keta | reverse complement strand
CTGCATCCTTTGACTCTCTATGTCCCCTATCTTCCAGGCCGGCTCTGGTCCTCCCTCCCCGCTCCGTGGCTCGAAACGACTCATTTGCGAGCTCTGAGACAGGGCTCCGGGCAGCCCGAGCGGAAATGGAGGAAAACTACGCCTCCCTGCGGACCTGGCATCCTTTCGCTCCCTCCTCTCTACATTTTCCTCCTCTGTCTCTGCTGCTAAAGCCACTTTCTACCACTCTAAATTCCAAGCATCTGCCTCTAACCCCTAGGGCTCTTTGCCACCTTCTCCTCCCTCCTGAATCCTCCTCCCCCTCCCCCCTCCCTCCCTCTCTGCAGATGACTTCGTCAACCATTTTGAAAGGTGGTGACATCCGATCCTCGTTTGCTAGTCAAACGACACGCTTCATTCTGCTCACACTGCCCTACCCTGTGCTCTGACCTCTTTCTCCCCTCTCTCTCAGATGAAATCTGCGTCTTGTGGCCCGGCCGCCCAACAACCTGCCACATGCGACCCTATCCTCACTCTCTTTATCAGACCATTTTCAAGGAGACCTTCTCATACCTCCTCGCTCATCTGTCATCCCTGACCGCTGGCTACGTCCCTTCCGTCTTCAAGAGAGCGAGGTTGCACCCCCTTCTGAAACCTACACTGAGTCCTACTCCAGTGTCTCGTAACTTTACAGACCAGTATGCTCCCTTCTTTCTTTTCTCTCCAAAAACTCTTGATGCAGCCTTGGCCAGCTCTCCCGCCTATCTCACCTCTCAGGTGACAACTGCAGTCCGATGGTCAGGTTTCAAGACTAGTCATTCAACTGAGACTGCTCTTCTCTGTATCACGGAGGCGCTCCCGCACTGCTAAAGCTAACTCTCTCTCCTCTGCTCTCATCCTTCTAGACCTATCGGCTGCCTTCGATACTGTGAACCATCAGATCCTCCTCTCCACCCTCTCCCGAGTTGGGCATCTCCGGCGCGGCCCACGCTTGGATTGCGTCCTACCTGACAGGTCGCTCCTACCAGGTGGCGTGGCGAGAATCTGTCTCCTCACCACGCGCTCTCACCACTGGTGTCCCCCAGGGCTCTGTTCTAGGCCCTCTCTTATTCTCGCTATACACCAAGTCACTTGGCTCTGTCATAACCTCACATGGTCTCTCCTATCATTGCTATGCAGACGACACACAATTAATCTTCTCCTTTCCCCCTTCTGATGACCAGGTGGCGAATCGCATCTCTGCATGTCTGGCAGACATATCAGTGTGGATGACGGATCACCACCTCAAGCTGAACCTCGGCAAGACGGAGCTGCTCTTCCTCCCGGGGAAGGACTGCCCGTTCCATGATCTCGCCATCACGGTTGACAACTCCATTGTGTCCTCCTCCCAGAGCGCTAAGAACCTTGGCGTGATCCTGGACAACACCCTGTCGTTCTCAACTAACATCAAGGCGGTGGCCCGTTCCTGTAGGTTCATGCTCTACAACATCCTTCAGAGTACGACCCTGCCTCACACAGGAAGCGGCGCAGGTCCTAATCCAGGCACTTGTCATCTCCCGTCTGGATTACTGCAACTCGCTGTTGGCTGGGCTCCCTGCCTGTGCCATTAAACCCCTACAACTCATCCAGAACGCCGCAGCCCGTCTGGTGTTCAACCTTCCCAAGTTCTCTCACGTCACCCCGCTCCTCCGCTCTCTCCACTGGCTTCCAGTTGAAGCTCGCATCCGCTACAAGACCATGGTGCTTGCCTACGGAGCTGTGAGGGGAACGGCACCTCAGTACCTCCAGGCTCTGATCAGGCCCTACACCCAAACAAGGGCACTGCGTTCATCCACCTCTGGCCTGCTCGCCTCCCTACCACTGAGGAAGTACAGTTCCCGCTCAGCCCAGTCAAAACTGTTCGCTGCTCTGGCTCCCCAATGGTGGAACACACTCCTCACGACGCCAGGACAGCGGAGTCAATCACCACCTTCCAGAGACACCTGAAACCCCACCTCTTTAAGGAATATCTAGGATAGGATAAAGTAATCCTTCTCACCCCCCCCCCCCTTAAAATATTTAGATGCACTATTGTAAAGTGGCTGTTCCACTGGATGTCATAAGGTGAATGCACCAATTTGTAAGTCGCTCTGGATAAGAGCGTCTGCTAAATGACTTAAATGTAAATGTAATGTCACACACATCCAAAGTTCAGTCTCTGCACTGAGTGAGCACTCAAACAGTAAGACAGCTGAATGTGAACAAATCAAACACTTGACAAAGCAACCTTTGGCTGTGTTTATCCATGGATAATCTCTCTCTTTCTGTATATGTGTGTGTGTGTGTGTGTGTGTGTTTCTATTAGCTGTTGGGTTAGTGAGCATAGGGAGTGGGTGGGTGTGAGAAGGGGACAGAGATACACAGACACACTTATAGGGACAAAGTGAAAGGGAGAAAGAGAGTCTCCTCCCTCATGCCCATCTCTCTAACTATGACTGATCTATGAGATGGCTGTGAGTGTGAGAGAGCAACAGTGACCGAGAGAGGAGAGGATGTTTGATAAGTGGCTTGGGAAATGACTGTTTAAGTTTGTGTGTTGAATACAGAGACATGGTGGAGCCGGACATGAGCAGTGACAGCAGCTCCAAGAAGCGCTATGTATCAACCCTCAGGATGTACATCGGCCCCACCAACACTTCCCCTGGGCAGGGAAAAACATCCTGGCAGCCAGTATCACTTCTGCTACTGCCACTAGGACTGGGGTAGACACAGCCTCTAGTACAGGTAAGAGTGTGTGTGTGTGTGTGTGTGTGTGTGTGTGTGTGTGTGTGTGTGCGTGTGCGTGTGCGTGTGTGCGTGCGTGTGCGTGTGTGTGTGTGTGTGAGTGGTCAGTGCGTGTTAACCTCTGTCAGTAATGGTATGAGTGTGGTGGTGATAGAGGGGTATGAGGAATGTGGTCACTCTATCTGTGTGTTAAGTCCTTCTGTAGCTCAGTTGGTAGAGCATGGCGCTTGTAACGCCAGGTAGTGGGATTCGATCCCGGATTCCTGTCACGTAGAATGTATGCACACATGACTATGTAAATCAGCTTTAGATAAAAGCGTCTGCTAAATAGCATATATATATATATTGCCATTGCTTTCTAGTTGTTCAGGTCAACATTGTAATGAGCCAAGTTAGAACAGAGACATTTATCCCAGAAGCTGCATAGCTGAATGAACCCGAACCACACACCATGACAAAGCATTTCACTTTCATTTTCAGACAGTATATTTGCTTGTTTTACATGGCAATGATATTTATTGGTTTTGTTTTACTTTACAAGTTTGATATTGTAGATGTTAATATCTTGTATTGGTGTTTGGACTCTGTACTTCTTGAGTACTGGCTTTTGTTTTGATGTTGCTTATAGTTACAGTGCAAAACGTCCACTGCCATCCACCTAACAAAATATTTGAACATTTATTGCATGTGCGTGCACCACCAAAGCATGTACAGTGTTTCATGTATTTTCAGGTTTTCCCTAATTTAACTAGGCAAGTCGTTAAGAACAAATTCTTAGTTTCAATAACACCTTGTTCAGTGATAGAACAACAGATTGTACCTTGGGATTTAACTTGCAAATCCTTTTGGCACTAGTCCAACACTCTAACCACTAGGCTACCCTGCCACCCCAACCATTTACCTGAGAAGTGAAGGTGCAGGAATCTACATGCAGTTGTTGATTGTGAGTGCATTTAAAAGGCCGTGTGGTTCTTGTTTTGAACAACCCGGGAGGGGAGTTTGGCGGGACTAAAACACAGTCCCGCCGCCCTCAGCCTCCTTGTATGCCTTGTGACTGTGTTTACTCTCAGAGTGCATCCTAAACACTCAGTAGGGATGACATTACTGTGACAGTTCCATCCACTGGAAAGTAAAAGAGGCGTGTAAGCAAAGGCGTGTAATTATATCGTGACATTGAGGGGATAACATTTTTTTACATTCATGGATGATGACAATCACAGCTAAGTCAGTTCTAGAAGGCAGATGGATTTTGGGAGGATCTGGAAGAGCTCACCAAATGGTCCAGCATGGAGTTCAAGCCTGAAAAGGGTAAGTGTCCAGGAACGGTACCGATTCAAGATTGGGAGAGGAGACCATCCCCATCGTCAGGATGGTTATGGTCCTGGGGAAGTGCTAGTGCTCTCTGGTCTAGAGGCACCAAGGTAGTCCACCTCGAGCACGGGAGGAAGTGTGAAGAGCCTGGGGAAGGAAGTGTGAAGAGCCTGGGGAAGTGTGAAGAGCCTGGGAAGGAAGTGTGAAGAGCCTGGGGAAGGAAGTGTGAAGAGCCTGGGGGAAGAAGTGTGAAGAGCCTGGGGAAGGGAAGTGTGAAGAGCCTGGGGAAGTGTGAAGAGCCTGAAAGTGTGGAAGAGCCTGGGGAAGTGTGAAGAGCCTGGGAAGTGTGAAGAGCCTGGGGGAAGTGTGAAGAGCCTGGGGAAGGAAGTGTGAAGAGCCTGGGGAAGTGTGAAGAGCCTGGGGAAGTGTGAAGAGCCTGGGGAAGTGGTACAGTCCCAAGCTCAATGACAAAGAGAGTGTGAAGGAGATGCTCTGCAAGCTGACACGTGGATGGCATCTCTGAAGAAGAGCCGCCTGCCAGGCAAGTTTAAAGGCATGTGGCTCAACACAGGGTACCTCCTCCCAGACTCTCTGGCCCACTGTTTGCCTATGAGTACCTTTTTCAACAGTGGAGGCACGAGGAGAAAATGAACAACTTCCCCAGGAGATGGCTGGCGGTCTCATGAAGCTACTCCTTCATCTGCCTGTACAGCACAGACAGCAAGCCTCAAAGCTGCCAATACATTTTTTTTGTAAATAATATAATTACATTTACATTTAAGTCATTTAGCAGACGCTCTTATCCAGAGCGACTTACAAATTGGTGTATCCACCTATGACATCCAGTGGAACCCACTTTACAATAGTGCATTCTAAATCTTTTAAGGAGGGGGGAGAATGATTACTTTATCCTATCCTAAATTATTCCTTAAAGAGGTGGGGTTTCAGGTGTCTCCGGAAGGTGGTGATTGACTCCCGCTGTCCTGCGTGTGAGGGAGTGTGTTCCACCATTGGGGAGCCAGAGCAGCGAACAGTTTTAACTGGGCTGAGGCGGGAACTGTACTTCCTCAGTGGGTAGGGAGGCGAGCAGGCCAGAGGTGGATGAACGCAGTGCCCTTGTTTGGGTGTAGGGCCTGATCAGAGCCTGGAGGTACTGGGTGCCGTTCCCCTCACAGCTCCGTAGGCAAGCACCATGGTCTTGTAATGCTGAGCTTCAACTGGAAGCCAGTGGAGAGAGCGGAGGAGCGGGGTGAGAGAGAACTTGGGAAGGTTGAACACCAGACTGGCTGCGGCATTCTGGATGAGTTGTAGGGTTTAATGGCACAGGCAGGGAGCCCAGCCAACAGCGAGTTGCAGTAATCAAGACGGGAGATGACAAGTGCCTGGATTAGGACCTGCGCGCTTCCTGTGAGGCAGTGTCGTACTCTGCGGATGTTGTAGAGCATGAACCTGCAGGAACGGGACACCGCCTTGATGTTAGCTGGAGAACGACAGGGTGTTGTCAGGATCACGCCAAGGTTCTTAGCGCTCTGGGAGGAGGACACAATGGAGTTGTCAACCGTGATGGGCGAGATCATGGAACGGGCAGTCCTTCCGGGAGGAAGAGGAGCTCCCGTCTTGCCGAGGTTCAGCGCTTGAGGTGGTGATCCGTCATCCACACTGGATATGTCTGCAGACATGCAGAGATGCGATTCGCCACCTGGTCATCAGAAGGGGGAAAGGAGAAGATTAATTGTGTGTCGTCTGCATAGCAATGATAGGAGAGACCATGTGAAGTTATGACAGAGCCAAGTGACTTGGTGTATAGCGAGAATAGGAGAGGGCTAGAACAGAGCCCTGGGGGACACCAGTGTTGAGAGCGCGTGGTGAGGAGACAGATTCTCGCCACGCCACCTGGTAGGAGCGACCTGTCAGGTAGGACGCAATCCAAGCGTGGGCCGCGCCGGAGATGCCCAACTCGGAGGGTGGAGAGGGAGGATCTGATGGTTCACAGTATCGAAGGCAGCCGATAGGTCTAGAAGGATGAGAGCAGAGGAGAGAGAGTTAGCTTTAGCAGTACGGGAGCGCTCCGTGATACAGAGAAGAGCAGTCTCAGTTGAATGACTAGTCTTGAAACTCCTGACTAATTTGAATCAAGAAGGTCATTCTGAGAGAGATAGCGGGAGAGCTGGCCAAGGACGGCACGTTCAAGAGTTTTGGAGAGAAAAGAAAGAAGGGATACTGGTCTGTAGTTGTTGACATCGGAGGGGAGATCGAGTGTAGGTTTTTTCAGAAGGGGTAACTCTCGCTCTCTTGAAGACGGAAGGGATGTGAGCCAGGTGTCAGGGATGAGCTGATGAGCGAGTGAGGTAAGGAGAGGTCTCCGGAAATGGTCTGGAGAAGAGAGGGAGGGGGATAGGGTCGAGGCGGGCAGGTTGTTGGGCGGCGGCCGTCTGGAAGACGCGAGATTTCATCTGGAGAGAGGGAGAAAGAGGTCAGAGCACAGGGTAGAAGCGGTGAGCAGAACCAGCTGTGGCGTTGACTTAGCAAACGAGGATCGGATGTCGCCACCTTCTTTTCAAAATGGTTGACGAAGTCATCTGCAGAGAGGGGAGGAGGGGGGAGGAGGGATTCAGGAGGGAGGAGAAGGTGGCAAAGAGCTTCCTAGGGTTAGAGGCAGATGCTTGGAATTTAGAGTGGTAGAAAGTGGCTTTAGCAGCAGAGACAGAGGAGGAAAATGTAGAGAGGAGGAGCGAAAGGATGCCAGGTCCGCAGGAGGCGGATTTTCCTCCATTTCCGCTCGGCTGCCCGGAGCTCCTGTTCTGTGAGCCTCGCAATGAGGTCGCCGAGCCACGGAGGCGGGAGGGAGGCCGAGCCGGCCTGGAAGATAGGGGACATAGAGAGTCAAAGGATGCAGAAAGGAGGAGAGGAGGGTTGGAGGAGGCAGAATCAGGAGATAGGTTGGAGAAGGTTTGAGCAGAGGGAAGAGATGATAGGGATGGAAGAGGAGAGAGTAGCGGGGGAGAGAGAGCGAAGGTTGGGACGGCGCGATACCATCCGAGATGATAACATAATAACATAACATAATAATAATAATATATGCCATTTAGCGGACGCTTTTATCCAAAGCGACTTACAGTCATGTTGCATACATTCTACGTATGGGTGGTCCTGGAATTGAACCCACTACCCTGGCGTTACAAGCGCCATGCTCTACTCTC
>NW_026282317.1:22500-66371 GCF_023373465.1 Oncorhynchus keta | reverse complement strand
TATAACTTATAAATAAATGATATGTACTTGAAGAATATAACATAAATGATTCTTGAAGAATATAACTTATAAATGCCTCATGACCTTAGTTCAACTGTCTCACTCCATGAGAACCCAAAATATAAGCTTGTTTTACTCCAATATTTGTAAACAAAGTAAATGTACATGATTACAGTACAGCCTCATAGCATAGGGCAAAACTATCATTTTGATATCATGGATGGTCAGCCCTTGCATCCGTAGCTCTGTCTATGAATATGAGAATGTTACATTTCTCCAGCCCCATCATATTTGATTTTTACCAAAACAAGGGCTTTTTTATTGTTTCTACAACAAAGAGTTCACAGACAACGGGTGCGAGCTGTGTGCCCAGGCAGGTCACTTATGACACAAGTCAGTATTCAACATCCATCCATGTCTGAGGATGTCGAGAGATGACGTGACCAGCCACTAGGGGCAACAGTGAGCGCTGTTACCTTCAAATAGGTTTTGGTTTTGCTAGGGTATTGTGGACGGGGATGGCGGTAAGCATCTGCCTCTGGTTCCAAGTAGACCAAAGGTTCCAAGTAGACCAAAGGTTCCAAGTAGACCAAAGGTTCCAAACAGACCAAAGGTTCCAAACAGACCAAAGGTTCCAAACAGACCAAAGGTTCCAAACAGACCAATTGTTCCAAGTAGACCAATTGTTCCAAACAGACCAATTGTTCCAAGTAGACCAAAGGTTCCAAACAAACAGACCAAAGGTTCCAAACAGACCAATTGTTCCAAGTAGAGGTTCCAAACAGACCAAAGGTTCCAAAGACCAAAGACCAAAGGTTCCAAAGACCAAAGACCAAAGGTTCCAACCACAGACCAAAGGTTCCAAACAGACCAATTGTTCCAAAGGTTCCAAACAGACCAATTGTTCCAAACAGACCAATTGTTCCAAACAGACCAATTGTTCCAAGTAGACCAATTGTTCCAAGTAGACCAATTGTTCCAAGCAGACCAAAGGTTCCAAGCAGACCAATTGTTCCAAGTAGACCAAAGGTTCCAAACAGACCAATTGTTCCAAGTAGACCAAAGGTTCCAAACAGACCAAAGGTTCCAAACAGACCAAAGGTTCCAAACAGACCAAAGGTTCCAAACAGACCAAAGGTTCCAAACAGACCAAAGGTTCCAAACAGACCAAAGGTTCCAAACAGACCAAAGGTTCCAAACAGACCAAAGGTTGCATGTTTGAATTCCAAACAGGTTCAATAGAAAGTAGTTGTTGATATTTTTTCCAAATGTTTTCAGCCTTCCAACCCAAACCTTAACCCTTACCTTAACCATTCCAGAGTTCATGTCTAACCTTCAGAACCTCCATTCAGGTTCAGTTGATGCCTAAACTTTACCCTAAATATTTTCACATTTCAGGTGTAGAACTTTGCAAACAACATCTTATTCTGATGTGAGACTGTGATAGCTTGTTTATGTGCCATGGCTTGTGTATGTTGTGTGTAAATGCCTGTGTGTGTGTGTTGTGTGTAAATGCCTGTGTGTGTATGTTGTGTGTAAACACCTGTGTGTGTGTGTTGTGTGTAAACACCTGTGTGTGTTGTGTGTTGTGTGTAAACACCTGTGTGTGTGTGTTGTGTGTCAACACCTATGTGTGTTAGTGTTAAAGTAACTGCATTGTGTGTTTCCTCCAGTGCATTTCACATAATGTCTTTGGCAGCTCTGGGGAGGAAGGCCGAACAGCAGGAGGTCTCACCAGGGGAACACAGTACGCCTCTCAGCCTGTCACACTTTGATGATGCGATCAAGCCTCCACGGCATGGGGCCACCAATTTAGAGGCATGAACAGAGGAACTTGGGCTCCTTCTGACTGACAGCCTTCCATACCTCCCATCTATGTCAACTTTCCCCGTCTAATCTCTTTGGATTCAGGGTCGCTCTCTGCGTGCCTCGCTCTCTGCGTGCCTCGCTCTCTGCGTGCCTCGCTCTCTCGTGCCTCGCTCTCTGCGTGCCTCGCTCTCTGCGTGCCTCGCTCTCTGCGTGCCTCGCTCTCTGCGTGCCTCGCTCTCTGAATGCCTCGCTCTCTGCGTGCCTCGCTCTCTGCGTGCCTCTCTCTCTCCTAGTATGTGGGGTCTTTGTAAATATATGTGTGTTTTTGTTTATGCGTGTTTGTGTGAGTGTGTAGTGTGTGTACTGTATAGTGTGTAGTGCTTATCCAATTATTTTCCAATCCCATCTAAGGGAGGCGTCTGTTCCTTGCCATCTGCAGGAGATGAGGGTGGCACACATTAAGGGAGAGACGGGGGGCAGATGAATGGCACACACACGCGCAGACACACAGTATAAATACTCTAGTGCTCTGGCTGGTCAATGACAGGAAAGCTAACAGAGAACAAAGAGAGAGAACATGAAAGAAACAACTATGAGTTGATGCCTCCTGTCTGAACCAGTTCAATGTGGTGCAGAACTTTCCATTGACTCACCAGTCTGCTCTTCCCAGACCTCCAGCAGAGAGGAAGAAGAGAAAGAAGAAGAGAGGGAGGGTCTATCCTGGAGGGGTAGAGTGAAGTCATGAATGATGCATAGGGACTGGTGTTAATTATTCTGTGTGTGGAACAGGACAGACATATGCACTAGGATAGAGAGAGAGAGAGGTGGGGTGGGTGGAGAGAGGAGAAAGAGTGGGGAGAAGGATGGAAGGACGGGAGAGAGAGAGAAGGATGGAAGGAGTGTGTGATGAAGGTAGAGAAAAGAGAGAGAAAGAAAGAGAGAGAGCGAGAGCGAGAAGAGAGGGAAAGAGAATGATGAGAGAGATGGGATGTGTCTATTGTTATGTATGCCTGAGAGACAGCCTGAGAGACAGCCTGGAAGTATGTGAGAGATAAAGACTAGACATGCATGTGTAAAACAGAAAGATAAACGTATTCAAGGTATCAAGGGAACCATTAGAGATGTACAGGCTTGTATTGTGTGTTGGAGAAAGAAAGTAGAACACTGATTATGCTAATACTTCCTACTGCTAGAGGGAGCAGCCCACCACTTGCTCAGGTCAAGGTTAAAAATATAAAAAAATCCCCCTCCTTATCCTCTCTCCCCCCGTCTCTACCTAACAGGCAAATCCCCCCCTAACTCCAAAATCCTGCCAATGCTGCAAAAAGAACATGCGGTCAAAGAACAACTCTCCCCCAGGACAGCATGGTTCTATAGTACCTCATTACAGAGCATAGAGCAGCAGAGCACAGCACAGCTACAGTTAGATGTGTCCTAAACAGCACTCCATTCCCTATATAGTGCACTCCTTTTGACCAGGGCCCATAGGGATCAGGTCAAGAGTAGTCCACTATGTGGTGCCGGGGTAGCCAACCCTGTTCCTGGAGTGGCACAGCTACAGCAGGATGTTCTAACTAGGCTTCATACCTGACCAACTGAGACAATTGATCGGTTCAGTGATTGCCTAAATTATACACACCTGCTCTTCCAGGCCGGTTAAACCAAGAACATGAACTGTCTGCAGTTCTCCAGGCCCAGGGTTGAGTAGGCTACTATCTACCCCTGATGTAGGGAGTAGGGTACTATCTACCCCTGATGTAGGGAGTAGGCTACTATCTACCCCTGATGTAGGGAGTAGGCTACTATCTACCCCTGATGTAGGGAGTAGGCTACTATCTACCCCTGATGTAGGGAGTAGGGTACTATCTACCCCTGATGTAGGGAGTAGGCTACTATCTACCCCTGATGTAGGGAGTAGGGTACTATCTACCCCTGATGTAGGGAGTAGGCTACTATCTACCCCTGATGTAGGGAGTAGGGTACTATCTACCCCTGATGTAGGGAGTAGGCTACTATCTACCCCTGATGTAGGGAGTAGGGTACTATCTACCCCTGATGTAGGGAGTAGGGTACTATCTACCCCTGATGTAGGGAGTAGGGTGCTATCTACCCCTGATGTAGGGAGTAGGGTACTATCTACCCCTGATGTAGGGAGTAGGGTACTATCTACCCCTGATATAGGGAGTAGGGTGCTATCTACCCCTGATGTAGTGAGTAGGGTACTATCTACCCCTGATGTAGGAAGTAGGGTACTATCTACCCCTGATGATAGCTCGACCCCTGAGTAGACAGGGCTACATATATAGCTAGATAGAGGGTAGACTATCTACCCCTGATATAGTTAGGGTACTATCTACCCTGATGTAGAGTAGGGTACTATCTACCCTGATATAGGGAGTAGGGTACTACCCCTGACAGTGGGAGTAGACTATCTACCTGACATAGTAGGGTACTATCTACCCCTGATGTACAGAGGGTACTAGATAGACAGACTATCTACCCCTGATAGATAGCTATCTACCCTGATATAGACAGATCTACCCCTGATGTAGGACAGGGTACTATCTACCCCTGATATAGTGAGACAGATCTACCCCTGATATAGAGTAGCTATCTACCCCTGATGTAGACAGACTATCTACCCCTGATAGCTAGACATCTACCCAGATAGGACAGACTATCTACCCCTGATATATAGCTAGACCCCTGAGACAGACATCTACCCCTGATATAGTGAGACAGACAGACATATAGCTATCTACCCCTGATAGACAGACTATCTACCCCTGATGTAGGGACAGATCTACCCCTGATGTAGGAAGACAGACAGACAGACAGACAGACTAGACAGACAGACATATAGCTAGACAGACAGACATATAGCTAGACAGACCGACAGACCGACAGCTAGACAGACTGACAGATAGCTAGACAGCTAGACAGACTGACAGATAGCTAGACAGACAGACAGATAGCTAGACAGACTGACAGATAGCTAGACAGACAGACATGACA
The DNA here is from genome assembly GCF_023373465.1 of Oncorhynchus keta. Lineage (NCBI taxonomy): Eukaryota > Metazoa > Chordata > Actinopteri > Salmoniformes > Salmonidae > Oncorhynchus > Oncorhynchus keta. Next base: position 61,547 of record NW_026282317.1, on the reverse strand, counting down.
GCCAGACAGACAGATAGCTTGACAGACAAACAGACAGATAGCTAGACAGACATGCCCACAGATCCAGTTTTAGAAACATACACACACAGCTGTTCCCAGCAGAAAGCGGCCATCACATTGGCAGGTGCCCTCAGTGTGTGTGTGTGTTGTGTGTGTGCATTGTGTGGTGTGTGTTGTATCTGTGTCACCTCAGGTAAATATTGTCTGAGAGGATTAGGCGTCCAGAGTGGCGCCCAGATGGGCGATAAGACCCTCGCCCCTGCCACCCTCACGGCCAATCACCATTGGAGAACACACACACACACACTGGATGACCGCTGTCTCTCTGTCATATCAAACACACACACCATGCACACATGATTGTTTAATCTAATTAAGATTAAATTAAGATTCAGCAGCGTCTTGACAGAGACAGTGTGTATTTATCATGCTAATCTTCTCCCTGCCTTATCCCTGTGTCTCTCTCTATCCCTGTGTCTCTCTCTCTATGTGTGTGTGTGTCTCTCTCTATGTGTGTGTGTGTGTGTGTGTGTGTGTGTGTGTGTGTGTGTGTGTGTGTGTGTGTGTGTGTGTGTGTGTGTGTGTGTGTGTGTGCGTGCGTGCGTGCGTGCGTGCGTGCGTGCGTGCTTTACAGATGCAGCCCAGCCACAGACATGTGATTATAGGAAATGTCCATGTTAGAGTGATGTCTCTGGGTCGATCTACCTCCTGCATACGAGGCTGGTGCCCTTTTACATTATTTATTTCACCTTTATTTAACTAGGCAAGTCAGTTCTTATTTACAATGACGGCCGACCCCTGCCAAACCCAGACGACACTGGGTCAATTGGGCGCCACCCTATCTGACTCCCAATCACGGTCGGTTTTGATACAGCCTGGAATCGAACCGGGGTCTGTAGTGATGCCTCTAGCACTGAGATGCAGTGCCTTAGACCGTAGCGCCACTCCTTTGGGGGCCGTTGTGGGTTCTGTAAATAACTTATAGATTAACAGTCGGCTATAATGTAGCCAGTATAGCAGAGCATCAGCGTACTGTACCAGCTGTATATGAAGGTTCACAGATCACACATTGACTCCGCTTACGCCGGACGCCGTCCCCTGTTACTGGGTCTTAATATGATTTCATTCAGAATACATCTGTTGGCACTAATATCACTCCATAGTGATCTGCCCTCCTCTCTTAAACAACACTCCAACTGAAACACACAGGAAGGACAATGACACCGCAGTCCCACACTTCCTGCCTGAAAGAGCACTATCAGAGAATGAGGAGGACAACAACGGAAACACGCTTGGTGTTTAATATATGTAATGTTGATGGTTAATTATCAATACATTAAATCAATCAAGTGATGTGGTTTCATGTAAACACTTTATGCAACCTAATGTGTTTGGTAGAAACCTCAATGACTAAACTCTATGACTCTGGTCCTGTCTGTCTCAAGGTGGTTCCTCCTTCCCCTACCGTGGAGGAACATGGGTGCTACAGGACCTCGCCACACTCCAAGGACAGCCGGCCCGACTGAAAGACTCCTTCCCCTACCGTGGAGGAACATGGGTGCTACAGGACCTCGCCACACTCCAAAGGACAGCCGGCCCGACTGAAAGACTCCTTCCCCTACCGTGGAGGAACATGGGTGCTACAGGACCTCACCACACTCCAAAGGACAGCACTCCTTCCCCTACCGTGGAGGAACATGACACCGTGGAGGAACATAGGGTGCTACAGGACCTCACCACACTCCAAAGGACAGCCGGCCCGACTGAAAGACTCCTTCCCCTACCGTGGAGGAACATGGGTGCTACAGGACCTCGCCACACTCCAAAGGACAGCCGGCCGACTGAAAGGCTCCTTCATCTAGGAACACGGCCATCACACCGCGGAGAGAGAGAGAAGAAAACGTGTACGCTAGTCGAGAAGACAAGAAAAGAAAATGACTTGTCCATACCTGACTACCTCTGTAATATGAAATCCAATTTAGGGAAGAAGGGGGAAAACGGAGAGATAAGAAGGGAGGTATTTTCTCCCCTCCTCCGTGTCGCTCCGAGCCTCATCAACCAAGGCAAACACTAAATAATGAACAATACTGTGGCTGTCCCGCCACGATAAAACACACTCCATTAATGCCACTCGGCAGAATGAATGATAATTATGCCACGTTCGCCGCCCGTTCTCTTATTGAATTCTTATCTGAGCTGCCGAGGAGGAAAGAACAGCGCTTCGACTGTCTCCTCTTCCACCCCCCTAAAAAAACAATAGAAAGAAAATCCCTCATTTAAGTCGTTCAGAAAGGGGAGGTTCACAGAGGGAATAGGAACTTTTATAGGTGTAAAATGAAGGAGGTGACATGGGATGCAACAGAGGAAGAACTCTGTGACTTTCATGCTCTGGAACAGGTGATCACAACACTGAGCTTAAGATGGGCTGTGTCCTTTCTACGTGTGTGTGTGTGTGTGTGTGTGTGTGTGTGTGTGTGTGTGTGTGTGTGTGTGTGTGTGTGTGTGTGTGTGTGTGTGTGTGTGTGTGTGTGTGTGTGTGTGTTCTGTTCTGTGTGTGTCACCACATTTATATATTGTGTGTGTGTGGGCACACCACCATGTGTGTGTGTGTGTGTGTGTGTGTTCTGAACCCTTCTGGGTGTGGTCTGAGCATCACACCACATTTATATATTGAAGGATGGCACAATTAGAATGATATTCTATCTGTATGGGCACACCACCATAAGAGTTGGAGATCAGAAACACCACCATAAGAGTTGGAGATCAGAAACACCACCATAAGAGTTGGAGATCAGAAACACCACCATAAGAGTTGGAGATCAGAAACACCACCATAAGAGTTGGAGATCAGAAACACCACCATAAGAGTTGGAGATCAGAAACACCACCATAAGAGTTGGAGATCAGAAACACCACCATAAGAGTTGGAGATCAGAAACACCACCATAAGAGTTGGAGATCAGAAACACCACCATAAGAGTTGGAGATCAGAAACACCACAGAAACACCACCATAAGAGTTGGAGATCAGAAACACCACCATAAGTTGGAGATCAGAAACACCACCATAAGAGTTGGAGATCAGAAACACCACCATAAGAGTTGGAGATCACCATAAGAGAAACACCACCATAAGAGTTGGAGATCAGAAACACCACTATAAGAGTTGGAGATCAGAAACACCACACCACCATAAGAGTTGGAGATCAGAAACACCACCATAAGAGTTGGAGATCAGAAACACCACCATAAGAGTTGGAGATCAGAAACACCACCATAAGAGTTGGAGATCAGAAACACCACCATAAGAGTTGGAGATCAGAAACACCACCACCATAAGAGTTGGAGATCAGAAACACCACCATAAGAGTTGGAGATCAGAAACACCACCATAAGAGTTGGAGATCAGAAACACCACCATAAGAGTTGGAAGATCAGAAACACCACCATAAGAGTTGGAGATCAGAAACACCACCATAAGAGTTGGAGATCAGAAACACACCATAAGAGTTGGAGATCCCACCATAAGAGTTGGAGATCAGAAACACCACCATAAGAGTTGGAGATCAGAAACACCACCATAAGAGTTGGAGATCAGAAACACCACCATAAGAGTTGGAGATCAGAAACACCACCATAAGAGTTGAAGATCAGAAACACCACCATAAGAGTTGGAGATCAGAAACACCACCATAAGAGTTGGAGATCAGAAACACCATAAGAGTTGGATAAGAGTTGGAGATCAGAAACACCACCATAAGAGTTGAAGATCAGAAACACCACCATAAGAGTTGGAGATCACCACCATAAGAAAACACCACCATAAGAGTTGGAGATCAGAAACACCACCATAAGAGTTGGAGATCACACCACCATAAGAGTTGGAGATCAGAAACACCACCATAAGAGTTGGAACACACCACCATAAGAGTTGGAGATCAGAAACACACCACCATAAGAGTTGGAGATCAGAAACACCACCATAAGAGTTGGAGATCAGAAACACCACCATAAGAGTTGGAGATCAGAAACACCACCATAAGAGTTGGAGATCAGAAACACCACCATAAGAGTTGGAGATCAGAAACACCACCATAAGAGTTGGAGATCAGAAACACCACCATAAGAGTTGGAGATCAGAAACAGAAACACCACCATAAGAGTTGGAGATCAGAAACACCACCATAAGAGTTGGAGATCAGAAACACCACCATAAGAGTTGGAGATCAGAAACACCACCACCATAAGAGTTGGAGATCAGAAACACCACCATAAGAGTTGGAGATCAGAAACACCACCATAAGAGTTGGAGATCAGAAACACCACCATAAGAGTTGGAGATCAGAAACACACCACCATAAGAGTTGGAGATCAGAGTTGGAGATCAGAAACACCACCATAAGAGTTGGAGATCAGAAACACCACCATAAGAGTTGGAGATCAGAAACACCACCATAAGAGTTGGAGATCAGAAACACCACCATAAGAGTTGGAGATCATAACCATAAGAGTTGGAGATCATGAACACCACCATAAGAAACAGAAACACCACCATAAGAGTTGGAGATCAGAAACACCACCATAAGAGTTGGAGATCAGAAACACCACCATAAGAGTTGGAGATCAGAAACACCACCATAAGAGTTGAAGATCAGAAACACACCACCATAAGAGTTGGAGATCAGAAACACCACCATAAGAGTTGGAGATCAGAAACACCACCATAAGAGTTGGAGATCAGAAACACCACCATAAGAGTTGGAGATCAGAAACACCACCATAAGAGTTGGAGATCAGAAACACCACCATAAGAGTTGGAGATCAGAAACACCACCATAAGAGTTGGACTACAAGATCAGAAACACCACCATAAGAGTTGGAGATCAGAAACACCACCATAAGAGTTGGACTACAAGATCAGAAACATCCTCAGCCTGCTGATGACAATGGAACACACACACACATTTTCACTGATAAATGAGGTCTCTGTAAAGACAGTGAGTAAAAGGTCTTTGACAGTTCTGAAACAAACCACACACTTCCAGGGCTAATTAGAGTGTGTATACAGTGGTGTTTGTTTCTGGAGGCCCTCCTACCTGGCTCTAATTAGACGGTGGTAATTCACTCAGACAAACTCTTAATGACAGAGAGGAAAACTACTGCTGTGTGTGTGTGTGTGTGTGTGTGTGTGTGTGTGTGTGTGTGTGTGACAGAGAATAAATAACTACTTCTACTAATCATGACTGTCAGACTGCAGTGTGTGTACATATACATACCATTGTGAGTGGATGTGTATACCAGTGGCAGTACGTAGAACAAAACGTTACACAGTCCGTGTCAGCATTATGGAACCTCCTTGTGTTGTATACTGTTCATTCATTGGCTGTGTGGGACAGGTGTTGAACAAGCAGCCCTTCAGTCCACACACACCCCACCAACCCTGCATGAATGGAAGCCATAAGGTGTGTATGTATGTATGCCTGCCTCTGCACGTGTGCGTGTATACTCACTGGCAGCGTGGGGCAGGTTGATGAAGAAGCCTTTGAGTCTGGAGGCCAGCCACTCCATGCTCTCCTGCAGGTTGGCCAGGGCCTTCAGGTCGCTCACGTCACGCAGGATCTCGTTCTGCGGGATCAGCTTGTCACCCAGGTTACCCGTCAGCACCTCTGACTCCTTGGCAAATGCCGCCCTGGATTGGTGGGAATGGAGGAGGAGAGAGGAGATGGAGGAGGAGAGAGGAGATGGAGGAGGAGAGAGAGATGGAGGAGGAGGAGGAGGGGGAGAGAGGAAATGGAGGAGAGAGAAATGGAGGAGGAGAGAGGGGAGATGGAGGAGGAGATGAGGAGATGGAGGAGAGAGGAAATGGAGGAGGAGAGAGAAATGGAGGAGGAGAGAGGGAGATGGAGGAGGAGAGAGGAAATGGAGAGGAGAGAGGAAATGGAGGAGGAGAGGGAGATGGAGGAGGAGAGGAAATGGAGGAGGAGAGGAGATGGAGGAGGAGGAGATGGAGGAGAGGAGATTGAGGAGGAGAGAGGAGATGGAGGAGGAGAGAGGAGGATGGAGGGAGAGGGAGAGGAGGAAATGGAGGAGAGAGAAATGGAGGAGGAGAGAGAAATGGAGGAGGAGAGAGGAGGGTGGAGGAGGAGAGAGGAGATGGAGGAAGGAGAGAGATGGAGGAGGAGAGAGAAATGGAGGAGGAGAGAGAGGAATGGAGGAGGGAGAGAGGAGGAGAGAGAGATGGAGGAGAGGAGGAGGAGAGGAGGGATGGAGAGAGGAGAGAGAGATTGAGGAGGAGAGGAGATGGAGGAGGAGAGAGGAGATTGAGGAGGAGAGAGGAAATGGAGGAGGAGAGAGGAAATGGAGGAGGAGAGAGGAAGAGAGAGGAGATGGAGGAGAGAGGAGATGGAGGAGGAGAGAGGAGATGGAGGAGGAGAGAGGAAATGGAGGAGGAGAGAGGAGATGGAGGAGGAGAGAGATGGAGGAGAAGAGAGGAAATGGTGGAGGAGAGAGGAGGAGAGAGGAGATGGAGGAGGAGAGAGGAAATGGAGGAGGAGAGAGGAAATGGAGGAGGAGAGAGGAGATTGAGGAGGAGAGAGATGGAGGAGGAGAGAGGAAATGGTGGAGGAGAGAGGAGATGGAGGAGGAGAGAGGAGATGGAGGAGGAGAGAGGAAATGGAGGAGGAGAGAGGAAATGGAGGAGGAGAGAGGAAATGGAGGAGGAGAGAGGAGGAGAGAGGAGATGGAGGAGGAGAGAGGAAATGGAGGAGGAGAGAGGAAATGGAGGAGGAGAGGAAATGGAGGAGGAGAGAGGAGATGGAGGAGGAGAGAGGAGATTGAGGAGGAGAGAGATGGAGGAGGAGAGAGGAGATTGAGGAGGAGAGAGATGGAGGAGGAGAGAGATGGAGGAGGAGAGAGGAAGAGAGAGGAGATGGAGTAGGAGAGAGATGGAGGAGGAGATGGAGGAGGAGAGAGGAAATGGAGGAGGAGAGAGGAAGAGAGAGGAGATGGAGGAGGAGAGAGGAGATGGAGGAGGAGAGAGGAAATGGAGGAGAGAGGAAATGGAGGAGGAGAGGAAATGGAGGAGGAGAGAGGAGATTGAGGAGGAGAGAGATGGAGGAGGAGAGAGGAGATTGAGGAGGAGAGAGGATCAAAATGTGATCAAAAGGAGCGCTGGGTTGCCAGACGTGTAGCCTCAAATCCCTCAAAAGAATGTTCAAAATGTCTGTGGTTATGACTCAAATAAAAAAAGCCTAAAAGATTCTCTTTGCATTTAAAGCCATCACCCATTCATTGATTTATTTACAATTCCAGGCCAGTGAGCATCCTTCCTGCAGACAGCACACGTTGAAAGCTCTGTCAATAACAATGACCCACCTTCTCCTCCCAAATGATTTGGATCCCTCCTTCCTTCAGGTAAATAACATTACATCCTTATGGAGCAATCACTACTTCCTGTACATGTCTGACTTGTTCAACCACAGCATGTTGATGAAGGGATGGAGGGTTCTGTGTGTTTGTGTTAGTGGTGAGGATACTGTTCTGTGTGTGTGTGTTAGGGTGGTGAGGATACTGTTCTGTGTGTTTGTGTTAGGGTGGAGGGGTGGTGAGGATACTGTTCTGTGTGTTTGTGTTTGGGTGGTGAGGATACTGTTCTGTGTGTTTGTGTTAGGGTGGTGAGGATACTGTTCTGTGTGTTTGTGTTAGGGTGGAGGATACTGTTCTGTGTGTTTGTGTTAGGGTGGAGGATACTGTTCTGTGTGTTTGTGTTAGGGTGGAGGGTGTTTGTGGTGAGGATACTGTTCTGTGTGTTTGTGTTAGGGTGGTGAGTTTGATACTGTTCTGTGTGTTTGTGTTAGGGTGGAGGGTTCTGTGGTTTGTGTTTGGGTGATACTGTTCTGTGTGTTTGTGTTAGGATACTGTGGAGGGTTTGTGGTGAGGATACTGTTCTGTGTGTTTGTGTTTGGGTGGTGAGGATACTGTTCTGTGTGTTTGTGTTTGGGTAGGATACTGTCTGTGAGGGTGGTGTTCTGAGGGTGGTGAGGATACTGTTCTGTGTGTTTGTGTTAGGGTGGAGGGTTCTGTGTGTTTGTGTTAGGATACTGTTCTGTGTGTTTGTGTTAGGGTGGTGAGGATACTGTTCTGTGTGTTTGTGTTAGGGTGGTGAGGATACTGTTCTTCTGTGTTTGGTGTGTTGTGTGTTTGTGTTAGGGTGGGAGGGGTGGTGAGGATACTGTTCTGTGTGTTGGTGGTGAGGATACTGTTCTGTGTGTTTGTGTTAGGGTGGTGAGGATACTGTTCTGTGTGTTTGTGTTCGGGTGGTGAGGATACTGTTCTGTGTGTGTGTGGGGTAGTACTGAGGATACTGTTCTGTGTGTTTGTGTTAGGTTAGTGGTGAGGATACTGTTCTGTGTGTTTGTGTTCGGGTGGTGAGGATACTGTTCTGTGTGTTTGTGTTAGGGTGTGTACTGTTCTGTGTGTTTGTGTTAGGGTGAGGATACTGTTCTGTGTGTTTGTGTTAGGGTGGTGAGGATACTGTTCTGTGTGTTTGTGTTTGGGTGGTGAGGATACTGTTCTGTGTGTTTGTGTTAGGATACTGTGGTGTTTGGAGATACTGTTCTGTGTGTTTGTGTTTGGGTGGTGAGGATACTGTTCTGTGTGTTTGTGTTAGGGTGGTGAGGATACTGTTCTGTGTGTTTGTGTTCGGGTGGTGAGGATACTGTTCTGTGTGTGTTTGTGGTGAGGGGTCTGTGTGAGGATACTGTTCTGTGTGTTTGTGTTAGGGTGGAGGATACTGTTCTGTGTGTGTGTGAGGGTGGTGAGGATACTGTTCTGTGTGTGTTGTGTGTTGGGTGAGGATACTGTTCTGTGTGTTTGTGTTAGGGTGTTTCTGTGTGTTTGTGTTAGGGTGGTGAGGATACTGTTCTGTGTGTTTGTGTTAGGGTGGTGAGGATACTGTTCTGTGTGTTTGTGTTAGGGTGGAGGGGTGGTGAGGATACTGTTCTGTGTGTTTGTGTTAGGGTGGTTCTGTGTGTTTGTGTTTGGGTGGTGAGGATACTGTTCTGTGTGTTTGTGTTAGGGTGGAGGGGTGGTGAGGATACTGTTCTGTGTGTTTGTGTTAGGGTGGGGGTGGTGAGGATACTGTTCTGTGTGTTTGTGTTTGGGTGGTGAGGATACTGTTCTGTGTGTTTGTGTTAGGGTGGAGGGGTGTGTGAGGATACTGTTCTGTGTGTTTGTGTTAGGGTGGAGGGTGGTGTGTTTGGGTGGTGAGGATACTGTTCTGTGTGTTTGTGTTTGGGGATACTGTGGTGTTTGTGTTAGGTGGTGAGGATACTGTTCTGTGTGTTTGTGTTAGGGTGGTGTTCTGTGGATACTGTTCTGTGTGTTTGTGTTTGCGTGGTGAGGATACTGTTCTGTGTGTTTGTGTTAGGGTGTGGAGGGTGGTGAGGATACTGTTCTGTGTTTTGTGTTTGGGTGGTGAGGATACTGTTCTGTGTGTTTGTGTTCGGGTGGTGAGGATACTGTTCTGTGTGTGTGTGTGGAGGGGTGGTGAGGATACTGTTCTGTGTGTTTGTGTTTGGGTGGTGAGGATACTGTTCTGTGTGTTTGTGTTAGGGTGGAGGGGTGGTGAGGATACTGTTCTGTGTGTTTGTGTGAGGGTGGTGAGGATACTGTTCTGTGTGTTTGTGTGAGGGTGGTGAGGATACTGTTCTGTGTGTTTGTGTGAGGGTGGTGAGGATACTGTTCTGTGTGTTTGTGTGAGGGTGGTGAGGATACTGTTCTGTGTGTGTGTGTTAGGGTGGTGAGGATACTGTTCTGTGTGTTTATGTTAGGGTGGTGAGGATACTGTTCTGTGTGTTTGTGTGAGGGTGGTGAGGATACTGTTCTGTGTGTTTATGTGTGACCTGGTAAAGTCCTCCTCATCCTCTCTCTTCTGTCGGAGCTGTCTGGGCTGGGCCATGTTAGCCCAGTTGGGGAGAGACTGGAGCAGTCGGCTGATGTCCTCGTCCTTAGACCACGACGCACTGATGGTCAGCTTCTCCTCACATTGGACTATGCCCCTGGGACACACAGGACAGAGAGAGATCCTCAACTGTACAGTACAGACAGACAGCATAGCATGAGGGTGGATGAGGACAGATTGCCTGCATGAGGATAACTGCTTAGCTGGATCAGTGCTTGAGTCCACAGAACCACCCATAGACACACAGCAGGCAGCTGAGGCACAGTGTTTACACACCCATAGAGGGAGTAACACCTGGTCAGGTGAGAGAAGAGGTAGAGGATGGAGAGGTAGAGGATGGAGGGGTAGAGGAGAGGTAGAGGATGGAGGGGTAGAGGAGAGGTAGAGGGGTAGAGGACGGAGGGGTAGAGGAGAGGTAGAGGATGGAGGGGTAGAGGACGGAGGGGTAGAGGAGAGGTAGAGGATGGAGGGGTAGAGGACGGAGGGGTAGGGGATGGAGGGGTAGAGGACGGAGGGGTAGAGGACGGAGGGGTAGAGGACAGAGGGGTAGAGGACAGAGGGGTAGAGGACAGAGGGGTAGAGGACAGAGGGGTAGAGGACAGAGGGGTAGAGGACAGAGGGGTAGAGGACAGAGGGGTAGAGGACAGAGGGGTAGAGGGGTAGAGGACGGAGGGGTAGAGGACAGAGGGGTAGAGGACAGAGGGGTAGAGGACAGAGGGGTAGAGGACAGAGGGGTAGAGGAGAGGTAGAGGATGGAGGGATAGAGGAGAGGTAGAGGGGTAGAGGATGGAGGGGTAGAGGATGGAGGGGTAGAGGTAGAGGATGGAGGGGTAGAGGAGAGGTAGAGGATGGAGGGTAGGGGTAGAGGGGTAGAGGGAGGGGTAGAGGATGGAGGGGTAGAGGACAGAGGGGTGGATGGAGGGGTAGAGGATGGAGGGGTAGAGGAGGAGGTAGAGGATGGAGGGGTAGAGGAGGAGGTGGAGGGGTAGAGGAGAGGAGGGTAGAGGGTAGAGGATGGAGGGGTAGAGGAGAGGTAGAGGGAGGTAGAGGATGGAGGGGTAGAGGATGGAGGGGTAGAGGAGAGGTAGAGGATGGAGGGGTAGAGGAGAGGTAGAGGATGGAGGGGTAGAGAATGGAGGGGTAGAGGATGGAGGGGTAGAGGATGGAGGGGTAGAGAATGGAGGGGTAGAGGATGGAGGGGTAGAGAATGGAGGGGTAGAGAATGGAGGGGTAGAGAATGGGGGGTAGAGGAGGGGAGTCAGAGCGCTGGGTCTCCATCTGCACAGGTCAGCCTAAATCTCTCTGGGGTTCAGCCAGATGAAGACAAGCACAGCAGGTGTGAGGGTGTGTCAGAGAGAGAGAGCACTGCTGAAGCACAATATACCCTCAAGCAGAACAAATGGAGTGAAATGACATTTGTGTTTCTATACCTTCTAGCAAGGAAGGGAGGAACCACTTTCCTCATGCTGGTCCTGAGTCAGTCTAACTCTTACCTGTACGAGGTGTTGCAGACCTCCTTGTACTCCTTCAGCTGGTCCTGAGTCAGTCTAACTCTTACCTGTACGAGGTGTTGCAGACCTCCTTGTACTCCTTCAGCTGGTCCTGAGTCAGTCTAACTCTTACCTGTACGAGGTGTTGCAGACCTCCTTGTACTCCTTCAGCTGGTCCTGAGTCAGTCTAACTCTTACCTGTACGAGGTGTTGCAGACCTCCTTGTACTCCTTCAGCTGGTCCTGAGTCAGTCTAACTCTTACCTGTACGAGGTGTTGCAGACCTCCTTGTACTCCTTCAGCTTGTCACAGACCATCTCCAGGAACTGGTTGGAGTAGGCACTCAGGTCCTGCATCAGAGTCATCAGGTCCTGGATGGACTTCTCCACGACTACTGTGCTCTAGAGAGGACACACAAATACAGGCTTAACACATTCAGAATGATACATGGAATGTTTCATTCCAGGCAGAAATAATCAAGCTCCTTACATGGAGAGAAGTAGAGAATATGTTTCAGCTGTTAATACTTAGACACTAGTGAAACTATGTTTTGTTCTTTGTTCTCATTATAAAAAAGAAGGCAGTTGAAATGATATATCAAATAAATAAATAAATATGAAACATATTGTGGTATGACAATGTGAAAGAGTCCTAACCTCATCCCACATAACGTTTTTCATTTCAACCACAAAACTGTCACTGTCGCCTCAGCTATGAGCCCAGTGATCCTTGTAATTCAGCCACTCCCTTGTCCTCCCTTAACCACGAAACATATCAATGAGTCCCAAATGACACCCTATTCTCTATATAGGTCCCAGGGCTCTGGACAAAAGTAGTACACTATATAGGGAATATGGTGCAATTTGGGATGCAGGATCTCCTAACAGCCACTAGAAGGAGAGCAGATGAAGTTTCCTGAAGCAGTGTAACACCAGTGTTGAGGAGTGGGACTGTCAAGTCTCTCCTGTCCGATGTGCAAAGCCGTCAGCAGGCAACCAATCTAAAACAATGACTATATTCTCCTGTCAGGGACTGGATGCTGTTGGGAGCTTGTCATTGTCAACGATATACCACCATGTCAGAGGAGTGGCAGGAGGTGTGTGTGTGTGTGTGTGTGTGTGTCCTGTGTGTGTGTGGTGTGTGTGGACTGTCTGTGTGTGTGTGGAGAGAGACACATCAGGAAGTGTGTGTGTGTGTGTGTGAATGTGTGTGTGTGTGTGTGTGTGTGTGTGGTGTGTAATGTGTGTGATGAGAGAGAGAGAGATCAGGAGAGTGTGTGTGTGTGAAGACTTAGACACAGGAGACTTTGTGTGTGTGTGTGTGTGTGTGTGTGTGTGTGTGTGTGTATGTGTGTGTGTGTGTGTGTGTGTGTGTATGACAATGTGAAAGAGTCCTATCAGGACAGTGTGTGTGTGTCAGAGAAAACTGAGATCAGGTGAGTGTGATCCTGTGTGTGTGTGAGAGAGACATAGAGAGTCAGGACAGTGTGTTGTGTGTGTAGAGAGGGATCAGGACAGTGTGTGTGTGTGAGAGAGAGATCAGGTGAGTGTGTGTGTGTGAGAGAGAGAGATCAGGTGAGTGTGTGTGTGAGAGAGAGATCAGGACAGTGTGTGTGTGTGAGAGAGAGATCAGGTGAGTGTGTGTGTGTGAGAGAGAGATCAGGTGAGTGTGTGTGTGAGAGAGATCAGGAGAGTGTGTGTGTGAGAGAGAGATCAGGTGAGTGTGTGTGTGAGAGAGAGATCAGGAGAGTGTGTGTGTGAGAGAGAGATCAGGTGAGTGTGTGTGTGAGAGAGAGAGATCAGGTGAGTGTGTGTGTGAGAGAGAGATCAGGAGAGTGTGTGTGTGAGAGAGAGATCAGGTGAGTGTGTGTGTGTGAGAGAGAGATCAGGTGAGTGTGTGTGTGAGAGAGAGATCAGGAGAGTGTGTGTGTGAGAGAGAGATCAGGTGAGTGTGTGTGTAGGTGTGTACCTATGCCTATACGCATGACAAGATCCCCAGTGAGCTCGGACAAACCTACAGTCATGACAGGTTCGCCAGTGAGCTCGGACAAACCTACAGTCATGACAGGTTCGCCAGTGTAGCGTAACAAATAGCAGGACGGAAGCAGACACTTCAATACACACACATACACACACACACACACACACACACCTAACCTGAAATCACTGCCACAGACCTACACTACATGACCAGAAATATTTGGACACCTGCTGGTCGAACATCTCATTCCAAAATCATGGGCATTAATATGGAGTTGGTCCCCCACTTTGCTGCCATAACAGGCTCCACTCTTCTGGGAAGGCTTTCCACTACATGGTGGAACATTGCTGTGGAGCCTAGCTCGCAGTCGGCGTTCTAATTCATCCCACAGGTGGTCAATGGGGTTGAGGTCAGGGCTCTGTGCAAGCCAGTCAAGTTCTTCCACACCGATCTCGACAAACCATTTCTGTATGGACCTCGCAGTGAGGAACAACTATCTTCTTTACTCTTATTTGAATTATTTACTTATTTTTCCTCACTATTTTCTATAATGTCCATTCATTTCATCTGGTATTTTATCAATACAAATGCATTTCTTAGCGTGTGAGTTGTTTCTATGGGTCAGACCAAGACAAAGTGTGTTTGATTAAAAAAAAGACTGATACTAGCGCACACAGTGGAGTGATCCATTGAAACTCACTAGCATTAGCTACAGCAGTGCTAACCGCTAGTTTAGAAGTAGCACAGTGCTTCAAAGCGTGTAAGTAGCAGCAGCAGTATTGGTTAGCAGTGGCAGCTGGCTGTACCAACTCTTACACTGTTGAAGATGTCCAGCTGTGGCAGGGTGTAGTCAGCAGGGAACAGCAGGGGCCTGAACAGGGCAGTTACTGATTAAAGGGACTACTGGCTGGCCCCCTGGTCCCTCTCCCTGCTGGGAGGTAATGATCTGTAGCGCTGTCCATACCCAGAGCTCCACAAGGCTGGTCCCTGTCATGAAACTGCGCCAGGGGACGCCCCAGTCCCATTGCCCACGGCCCCATACCCAAGGCTGGTCCCTGTCATGAAACTCAGCCAGGGGGCGCCCCAGTCCCATTGCCCACGGCCCCATACCCAAGGCTGGTCCCTGTCATGAAACTCAGCCAGGGGGCGCCCCAGTCCCATTGCCCACGGCCCCATACCCAAGGCTGGTCCCTGTCATGAAACTCCGCCAGGGACCCATTCCCAGCCCACGGCCCCATACCCAAGGCTGGTCCCTGTCATGAAACTCCGCAGACGCCCAGTCCCATTGCCCACGTGCCAGCCTGTCGGAGGAACGCAGGGACCCATTCACTCAGCACAGGGCTGGAACTTCAGACACAAGCAGACGTACAGGCACGTGCACAGTCAAACGTACACACACAGTACACACACAGTACACACACAGTACACACACAGTACACACACAGTACACACACAGTACACACACAGTTCACACACAGTACACACACAGTACACACACAGTACACACACAGTCCAGAACCCCCAGTGAGTGTGTGACGGAGCCAGGAAGAGGACTTTCTCTATTTGTCATCATAGAGACGATGGAAGGAGTCGCTGTGAAGCCAAGGAGATGATGGCCATCCTGCTATTGGGTAAGAGCTAAAGCCAACTCCAATGAATCAGCCATACAACTGTTAGCTTTCACTTTCAAATCACCTTCAGTTGCTAAAAAACTTAAAAGAATGATGAACGATGAAATCTTCCCCTTTTGACCCCTCTCTCTCTTTCTTTATTTCTTTCCTTGGTGTTTAAACACTAAGTCCACTATTCTTTCTCTCTCCTACTATGAGTTAGTGAGGCTGGATATCAGCAGGTCGGGAATGGTAAACAATGGATCCCAGATCCATTACTCCTGGAACAAATGCTCTGGCTCCGCTTGCCTTGTCTAATTCTGCTCATTTAACATAGCCATTCGTCTTTGCAGCAGAAATCATTAAACAGTCATCAAGGGCCGCAGATTGAGAGAAGGAGAGAGAGAAGGACGAAGGGCGAGAGAAGGAGAGAGAGGGACGAAGGGCGAGAGAAGGAGAGAGAGAGAGAGAGAGAGAGAGAGAGAGAGAGAGAAGAAGGGAGAGAGAGAGAGACGAAGGGCGAGAGAGACAGGGAAAGAGAGAGAGAGAGGGAGAGAGAGAGGGACGAAGGGCGAGAGAGACAGGGAAAGAGAGAGAGAATTCACAGAGGTCTTGACAACATTGGGACCTCTTCATCTTATTTAACGGTTACACAAGGAGGAGACGAAATGCATTCTGGGGGCTGGTGAAACTTTTCCCATGAGACAACTTTATTGACAACTCACTCTCTTTTCACAAACACTCTAGCTTTAAGCAACAGACTCACAGTCACACTCTCTCTAGTACTCCTCTATAAAATGCATTAAAACCAAAGCACACACACATACACAGTGAAACATGGCTGACTTGCACTTTGCACTTCCTTTTGTTCTATGTTGTGTCGGAGCCCAGCTGAAAGCAAATTTAATTGAGGCCGGCGATACAGAAAAATGGGTCTAGAAATTCAGCAATTTAACAGCATAAATTCCATCAGAGTGTGAAAGGCCCCATCTCTGAGAGCTAATGATGAAAAGAGTGCACAGTGAGCACTCAGACTGTCGTGTCATTGGCTGCCACCGTTAATGCAGTGGTATCGCCATAGCGATGCCTGAGCAGGTGATAATAGCAGTTATTAGAGTTGTAAACACTCCTGAATACAGGCGACAGCAGGGAGGTATCCGGTGGAAGTGGCGGGATGTGTTCTTGATGACTTTGAAGCTCTAGTGTGATAATAATACACTAGTCATCTTCCTATAAAGAGACTGATCTAAGGAACAGTTTCTCTCATTCATCTCACTGATTGTGATGATTCAGGACATATTGATCATTTTTGGACCTTGAGTGCATCAGCGTGTCCTGAGTGAAATAGCGAAAGGAACTTAAAGCTGCCATGATGCACACTGGTCAAAAACGGGTGGAATCAACATTGTTTCAATGTAATCTCAACCCAAAAAATATAATTGATGACGTTGAATCAACGCGGAAAACAGATTGGATGAGCAAAAAGTCCCAACTTTTAACATAAATCCTATGAGATGGTGATATTTTTGGTTGATTTCACATTGAATTCATGTTATTTGACAACTGAACCAAATGTAAATCAAAACTAGACGTTGAACTGCCGTCTGTGCCCAGTGGATGCTCTCTATTGAATGGTCCACTACTAGGCCTTGCCATATTGCTGAAACTGTAGAATTGATCAAATCAAATGGTATTAAATGTACAGACTGAATTGACATGGAAACTATCCCAAATCTTCTACCCCTGTACTGCTGTCCTGTCTCTGTCACGAACAGATCCACACATTCAAGGTCTTGGAGAGGGATCTGGAGAGGGCTGTAAAGGGGCTCAGTCGTGCCCCTGAAACGGGTCAGGGGTTTCCCCATTAATCGAGGGGCGGCCCCAATGGATTGAGAGGGCCAGAGCATTTAACCCCGTGCGTTCCGCCACGTCACTCTCATCACTGACCCAAAACCGCTGACTCCTGTGTCAGCTGTGACTCGTGTCACCCCACATTCAAGTCTGCAGGGTACTACAAACACAAATAACACGCTCATACACACACACACTGAAATAGCAGAAGCATGTGGGCCGTCCGGCGTGTGCAGAGGGAGTCTCAGAGGCGTGAGGCCATGCTGACGTTGATGAATGATCTGCCAGGCGCTGTCCTACTCATGTGTGACTCCCCTTTACCCCAGTGCGGGAGGGCCGTGTGTTTGGTTATGAAAGGGTAGAGTCTCTTTGTAAAAGTGTTTGTTCCAGTGTGTGTTTGGTGTGTGTTTGGTTATGAAAGGGTAGATTCTCTTTGTAAAAGTGTTTGTTCCAGTGTGTGTGTGTGTGTGTGTGGGGGGGGCTGTGTGCTTGGTTATGAAAGGGTAGATTCTCTCTGTAAAAGTTTTTGTTCCAGTGTGTGTGTGTGTGTGTGGGGGGTTGTGCGCATGCATATGTGTGTGTGTGTAAGGTTGTAAAAGAGTTGATTATCTTTCTATGTGTGTTTGTTTGTAAGGTAGTAAAAAAGTTGATTATCTTTCTGTGTGTGTTTGTTCCAGTGTGCATGTATGCGTGCTGGTGTGCGTGTGTTCACGCAGTAAATTGTAAATAACACATGCAGTAGTTCTGCAAACAAACCTTGGCTGGATGGCATTAGACATGTTAGGCCCTGCTTCAATCTAAATGGAAATATAAACTCTCTCTCTCCCTCCCTCCCGTTTGAGGATTGGTGTTCACTTCATAGGAACGATTCAGTGTGTGTGTCCAAATGGCACCCTAACCCCTACATAGTGCACTACTTTTGACCAGAACCCTATGAGCCCTGGTCAAAAGTAGTGCAATATAATAGGAATAGGGCGCCATTTAAGATGTAAACAGTCACATGACAATGAAATGTCACTAAAAAAAGCTTCTTCTCGAGGCCTCTTCATAGAAGAGTGGAAAACACCTATCACAAGCTGTCACCTCCGATCACATCAAATCAAAGGCCTCTCTGGTGAGTTAAAGTGCAGATCACAGCCAATCAGCACCCGCTGTTAGTGTTTACATCAGTGAATGCATCCAACCAACTACTTCTCGAATGGAATGATGCACAAATTGAGAGCGGAATGTCATAGTTCCTCACAGAGAGATGCTTATTTACAACCTCAGCTCTCTATGGCTGGAAAAAGAGCAGCATGTTTGTGTTCTTATTCACATACAGTATCATGCACCATGAACTAATGAAAGGGTTTGGATAATGTATGGGTCAAGTCGACAGCATGTGCACAGTAGGGTTGAATATTTTCCCGATATTTTACAAAATGTTCCAACCCAAGAACAAATCACTTTTCTCCAGGGTAACACCGTTATTTCCCACCAAAACCGGAAGTGACATTTAAAAGCATATAAAACATATACATGTATGGATTTGATTAGAGGTTTGATCGGTAACAAAGTTCAAGTCTTATGCTACCGGAGTCTGATGAGCCATACACTAAAGACATTTTGTGATCCATCGCCCAACGATTGTGCCATTATCCCATACAGAGCCTGATATATAGGCTACCACACATTATGCCCGACAGAAAAACACAAAAGTCTATAATGTGGACTGCAGTCTATTACTGTATTGTATTGAATGATAGTGTATTACATGGAGAGAACATGCTATGCTGGTGCAGGACATGCAGCCTACAAAGTGACAAGGTCGGAGAACACCTTGATACATTGAGAAATATACAGTGGCAAGAAAAGTATGTGAACCCTTTGAAATTACCTGGATTTCTCGACAAACACAGTGTGCTTAAACTAATAACACACAACCAATTATATAGTAAACAGTGAAGAGGCCACTCTGGGATGCTGGCCTTCTAGACAGAGTTCCTCTGTCCAGTGTCTGTGTTCTTCTGCCCATCAATCTTTTCTTATTATTGGCCAGTCTGAGATATGACTTTGTCTTTGCAACTCTGCCTAGAAGGCCAGCATCCCAGAGTCACCTCTTCACTGTTGACGTTGAGACTGGTATTTTGCTGTTCTTAACTGACTTGCCTAGTTAAATAAAGCCTCAATTAAAAATATTTAAAAATAACCAGCATGGCTACCCCTGCACTCTGCAGCGATACGCCATCCCATTTGGTTTGCGCTTAGTGGGACTATCATTTGTCTTTCAACAGGACAATGAGCAAACACACCTCTGTGTAAGGGCTATTTGACCAAGAAGGAGAGTGATAGAGTGCTGCATCAGATGACCTGGCCTCCACAATCACCTGACTTTAACCCAATCGAGATGGTTTGGGATGAGTTGGAAAAGCAGCCAACATATGTGGCAGCATATGTAGGAACTCCTTCACGACTGTTATAGAGGCATTCAAGGTGAAGCTGGTTGAGAGAATTCCAAAAGGGTGCAATACTGATTTCAAGGCAAAGGGTGGCTACTTTGAAGAATTTCAAATGTATTTTGATTTGTTTAACCCTGATCTGGTTGGTTACTACATGATTCCATATGTGTTATTTCATAGTTTTGATGTCTTCACTATTATTCTACAATGTAGAAAATAGTCAAATAAAGAAAAACCCTGGAATGAGTAGGTGTCCAAACGTTGATTAGGTGATTAGGCTCATCTATTTTGGATGCAGTTTTAATAGAATTGATGGAGAGAGAGAGAACGACAGAGTGCTCGCGTGCGCACTGATTTAAAGCAATGATATTCGAGTGATAGGCTGTTGTAAAACTCTGTAGCTGCAATTTTGCATCTTTACAATTAAAAAAATAAGGTGACCCCCAAAAGCAAGATGGAAATGTGTAAATTAGATACGCATGCAATCCTGATATTAATGTAGCATAAGCTATGCTGCAGCAAATGTAGTCCTACCGCTCACAAGAAAAGAAGTGACCAGGATGAGATGAAACATGCACTGTAAACTGCGTTCCGTATGGAGATGCGAGGTCCCGACTCGGAGCGTTGGTGATTCATCATGCAGATAGCAGAGTAGGCCGTGGTCCATAGAGAACACAGAGACACAGCATATCATTTAACAGTTCTGTTTTACCGGTTTCTCGCAGGTGTTTATCCCGGGAAAAGGGAGTGGGAAATCTGGGGAAATGTCAGTAACCCGGTTTCCGCTATTCAACAGTGCCCAGCTAGACATGCCACATGCAGTAAGATGACAATCTTGTGTATTTGACTGTATCCACAGGGGGGTCACAACATGAAAGAGCAGAATGTGCTTTGCCGGGGTGGGTTAAAACCCTTATCATCATCACCACCATCGCCCTGGATGCTGTGTGTGCTTATATCACACTCACCTTTTAACAGATGTCTCCCCAACACACACACACACAGATTGAGTTGTGTCTCCGACCCGAACACTATTCCTGAGAATGCCGTGGTTTCCCCAGACAGCATTCTGTCAAACCTCGTAATCAACACTCGCTCTCTCTCCCCCCTTTCTCCTCAGGGGGTAGCCACGGTGATGGCAGCATCATTACACCCCGGTGGATGGGAGGCGGCGGAACCTGCCCACAACAAAGCATCACCCATGGCAACAACTGGGTTGGGTTATCAGGTTATAGAGATGTAGAGATGTTCACTCAGTGGGGTCATGTGTGTGTACTGTGTACACTGTGTGTGTCTGAAAGTATCTGTGAGTGTGTGTACTGTGTGTGTTTGTGTACTGTGTGTGTGTGTGTATACTGTGTGCACTGTGGGTGTACAGTGTGTGTTTGTGTACTGTGGGTGTTTGTACTGCGTGTGTGTGTGTACTGTGTGTGTGTGTGTGTGTGTGTGTGTGTGTGTGTGTGTGTGTGTGTGTGTGTGTGTGTGTGTGTGTGTGTGTGTGTGTGTGTGTGTGTGTGTGTGTGTGTGTGTGTGTGTGTGTGTGTGCCTTTGTGTACTGTGTGTGTTTGTGTACTGTGTGTTTGTGTTTGTGTACTGAACCTAGGAAGAAACCAAGAGAGGAACCAGGCTATGAGGGGTGGCCTGTCCTCTTCTGGCTGTGCTGGGTGGAGATTATAACAGAACATGGCCAAGATGTTTAAATGTTCATAAAAGACCAGCATGGTCAAATAATAATAATCACAGTAGTTGTAGAGGATGCAACAGGTCAGCACTTCAGGAGTAAATGTCAGTTGGCTTTTCAAAGCCGATCATTAAGAGTATCTCTACCGCTCCTGCTGTCTCTAGAAAGTTGAAAACAGCACATCTGTGACACGTAGCACGTCCAGTGAACACGTCCGGTGTGTGTACTGTGTGTGTGCTGTGTGTGTGCGTGTACGTGTGCGTGTACTATGTGTGTGTGTGTACTGTGTGCACTGTGTGTGCACTGTGTGTGTGTGCACTGTGGGTGTGCGTGTGTTGTGCGTACTGTGGGTGTGTGTGTTTGTGTGTACTGTGTGTGTTTGTGTGTAATGTGTGTGTGTGTGTGTGTGTATAATGTGTGTGTGTGTGTGTATAATGTGTGTGTGTGTGTATAATGTGTGTGTGTGTGTGTGTGTGTGTGTGTGTGTGTGTGTGTGTGTGTGTGTGTGTGTGTGTGTGTGTGTGTACTGTGTATACCCCCAAAAAGGTTCCATATGGACCTAATGGAGCACAGAGAGGGACCCCCCGGACCCCCCCCACACAGAAGGCAATGAAATACATAGTACCATGGTGCTAATGAAGATGTACACACACACACATCCCTTTCTCTCTCTCCCTCCTTTCTCCTCAGGGGGTTACCACGGTGATGGTCGCATCATTACACTCTGGAGGAGGGGCGGAGGTGGAACCCGCCCACTCAAAGCATAACCCATGGCAACCACTGAGTTGGGTGATCAGGTTATAGATGGAGATGTTCACTCAGCGGGGTCGTGTCTGTGTGTACTCTGAGTGTGTGTGTGAGTGTGTACTGTGTGTGTGTGTGTGTGTGTGTACTGTGTGTGTGTGTGTGTGTGTGTGTGTGTGTGTGTGTGTGTGTGTGTGTGTGTGTACTATGTGTGTCTGTAAGTGTACAATGAGATTCATTATCATAGCACCACACACATCATGTTACTTTTCATCAAACTTCTCATACAAGCCACATGACAGCTGGAACTTGTATCATGGGCTCAAAGTAAACTCCCTTTTCCTTCAAACCAGGAGACCGTTTTTAACAGGTCTGACATTCCAACTTCCTGCTCCTCTTTCCTCAGACAAACAGTCGTGTTATCTGTCCCAACACACACTATCCTTCAGCAGCCACACTGCTAGGAGCCGGTTCTACTTTGAGTCAAACCGTCCCTCTCTCTCTAGATATACTGTAAAAGGGATTTTAGGTACAGACCAAATTGTAGAAATTCATTCATTTTGATAAGGTGCAAAATCGACATTTTTAACAGCTGTAAAATTGTCAAGGAGGTGGTTAGGCTCAATCTGTTTTATGACAGATAAAGGAGCGCTGCATCCCAAACAACACGTGGGTAAATGGAATCACATCTAAATGGATATTATATTGCATATGGCCCTAGAAAGATGGGTGTTCCAACATATTGTTTTTTTATGGTGGAATCTCATTTAGTCGGAAACACCAGAATAACTTGAGTGTTTACTAGTTTACTTTGTAGTGTGTGTGTTTATAGGGAAACCTGTGGGGTTTGTGTGTTTATAGGGAAACCTGTGGTGTGTGTGTTTTATAGGGAAACCTGTGGGGTGTGTGTGTTTATAGGGGTGTGTGTGTGTTTATAGGTAAAACCTGTGGGGTTTGTGTGTTTATAGGAAACCTGTGGGGTTTGTGTGTTTATAGGTAAACCTGTTTGTGTGTTTATAGGTAAACCTGTGGGGTGTGTGTGTTTTATAGGGAAACCTGTGGGGTGTGTGTGTTTATAGGGAAACCTGTGGGGTTTGTGTGTTTTATAGGAAACCTGTGGGGTTTGTGTGTTTATAGGTGTGTTTATAGGGAAACCTGTGGGGTGTGTGTGTTTATAGGTAAACCTGTGGGGTGTTGTGTGTTTATAGGTGTTGTGTGTGTTTATAGGGAAACCTGTGGGGTTTGTGTGTGTTTATAGGAAACCTGTGGGGTGTGTGTGTTTATAGGAAACCTGTGGGGTTTGTGTGTTTATAGGTAAACCTGTGGGGTGTGTGTGTTTATAGGTAAACCTGTGGGTGTGTGTGTTTATAGGGAAACCTGTGGGGTTTGTGTGTGTTTATAGGAAACCTGTGGGGTGTGTGTGTTTATAGGGAAACCTGTGGGGTTTGTGTGTTTATAGGGAAACCTGTGGGGTTTGTGTGTTTATAGGGAAACCTGTGGGGTGTGTGTGTTTATAGGTAAACCTGTGGGGTTTGTGTGTTTGTAGGTAAACCTGTGGGGGTTGTGTGTTTGTAGGTAAACCTGTGGGGTTTGTGTGTTTATAGGTAAACCTGTGGGGTATGTGTGTTTATAGGGAAACCTGTGGTGTGTGTGTGTTTATAGGGAAACCTGTGGGGTTTGTGTGTTTGTAGGTAAACCTGTGGGGTGTGTGTGTTTATAGGGAAACCTGTGGGGTTTGTGTGTTTGTAGGTAAACCTGTGGTGTGTGTGTGTTTATAGGTAAACCTGTGTCCACAGTTTTGGGTTGAGCCTGTGTCTGAGAATGTAAAATATCTGTGTTCAAATGTGTGGATCCGCGTGTGTGTCCAATGTGTGTGTGCATCCACCCAGGCTGTCTCCCCACCTTCGTCCTGTGCTCCCTCAGACACCCAGGCTGTCTCCCCACCTTCGTCCTGTGCTCCCTCAGACAACCAGGCTGTCTCCCCACCTTCGTCCTGTGCTCCCTCAGACACCCAGGCTGTCTCCCCACCTTCGTCCTGTGCTCCCTCAGACACCCAGGCTGTCTCCCCACCTTCGTCCTGTGCTCCCTCAGACAACCAGGCTGTCTCCCCACCTTCGTCCTGTGCTCCCTCAGACAACCAGGCTGTCTCCCACCTTCGCTGTGCCCTCAGACAACCAGGCTGTCTCCCCACCTTCGTCCTGTGCTCCCTCAGACACCCAGAGGAGTCCTGTGGTCCCAATCACACATCAACACAATGCAGCTAACTGGGGATTGTTCTGTGATTTCCTGTTGTTGTCCCCCGGCCGTGAGAGGTACTTCATAATGGGCTTCCCAACCCACCACCGCAGGAGCCAATCAGCAGGCAGCTGATAAACACATCAACAAACACACTGAATAAAAAGGTCAAATTCATTAGACAACCGTTTGTGTGGGTGGCAGGGTGGGAAGGTGGGATAGTGTGTGTGCATGTAAATAAGCAGAGGGAAATTAAAAAGGTCAAATTCATTAGCAGACCATTGGCATATGAACACATCTGTAATTCAGGGTGCACTTCGGCAAATGACGTGGCTACAGATGTAATCAGCGTTCCATCCAGCCTCAGTCAAGAGGTTAACACAAACACCCTTCAATGGACACATTACTGGGCTGTGTCCCAAAATGGCCTTCTATTCCCTATACAGTGCACTACTCATCACCAGAACCCTATAGGTGCTGGTCAAAAGTAGTGCACTATGTAGGGAATAGGCTGGCTGGTAACGAATCTGAACGGCACTTAACATCCCACAGTGTGAACAAACAGCTTGGATTGGTTGTTTAATGTAATTATGGCTTTGGTTTGGCCTTGGCTTGTACAGAATCCAAACACACACACACACACACACACACACACACACACACACACACACACACACACACACACACACACACACACACACACACACACACAGACACACACACACACACACAGACAGACAGACAGACAGACAGACACACAGACAGAGTCAGGAGACATGGACATAACGTCACAACAGGAGACGTGGACATAACGTCACAACAGGAGACGTGGACATGGCGTCACAACAGGAGGCGTGGACATAACGTCACAACAGGAGGCGTGGACATAACGTCACAACAGGAGGCGTGGACATAACGTCACAACAGGAGGCGTGGACATAACGTCACAACAGGAGGCGTGGACATAACGTCACAACAGGAGGCGTGGACATAACGTCACAACAGGAGGCGTGGACATAACGTCACAACAGGAGGCGTGGACATAACGTCACAACAGGAGGCGTGGACATAACGTCACGACAGGAGGCGTGGACATAACGTCACAACAGGAGGCGTGGACATAACGTCACGACAGGAGGCGTGGACATAACGTCACAACAGGAGGCGTGGACATAACGTCACGACAGGAGGCGTGGACATAACGTCACAACAGGAGGCGTGGACATAACGTCACAACAGGAGAGCGTGGACATAACGTCACGACAGGAGAGGCGTGGACATAACGTCACAACAGGAGGCGTGGACATAACGTCACAACAGGAGGCGTGGACATAACGTCACAACAGGAGACGTGGACATAACGTCACAACAGGAGACGTGGACATAACGTCACACAGGAGAGACGTGGACATAACGTCACGACAGGAGAGCGTGGACATAACGTCACGACAGGAGGCGTGGACATAACGTCACGACAGGAGACGTGGACATAACGTCTCGACAGGAGACGTGGACATAACGTCCGCGACAGGAGACGTGGACATAACGTCACGACAGGAGGCGTGGACATAACGTCACGACAGGAGGCGTGGACATAACGTCACGACAGGAGACGTGGACATAACGTCACGACAGGAGGCGTGGACATAACGTCACGACAGGAGAGCGTGGACATAACGTCACGACAGGAGGCGTGGACATAACGTCACGACAGGAGGCGTGGACATAACGTCACGACAGGAGGCGTGGACATAACGTCACGACAGGAGGCGTGGACATAACGTCACGACAGGAGGCGTGGACATAACGTCACGACAGGAGGCGTGGACATAACGTCACAACAGGAGGCGTGGACATAACGTCACGACAGGAGACGTGGACATAACGTCACGACAGGAGACGTGGACATAACGTCACAACAGGAGGCGTGGACATAACGTCACGACAGGAGACGTGGACATAACGTCACGACAGGAGGCGTGGACATAACGTCACGACAGGAGGCGTGGACATAACGTCCGCGACAGGAGGCGTGGACATAGCGTAGCGACAGGAGGCGTGGACATAACAACAGTAGGCGTGGACATAACGTCACGACGGGAGGCGTGGACATAACGTCACGACAGGAGGCGTGGACATAGCGTCACAACAGGAGAGCGTGGACATAACGTCACGACAGGAGGCGTGGACATAACGTCACGACAGGAGGCGTGGACATAACGTCACGACAGGAGGCGTGGACATAACGTCACGACAGGAGGCGTGGACATAACGTCACGACAGGAGGCGTGGACATAACGTCACGACAGGAGGCGTGGACATAACGTCACGACGGGAGGCGTGGACATAACGTCACGACGGGAGGCGTGGACATAACGTCACGACAGGAGGCGTGGACATAACGTCACAACAGGAGGCGTGGACATAACGTCACGACAGGAGGCGTGGACATAACGTCACAACAGGAGGCGTGGACATAACGTCACGACAGGAGGCGTGGACATAACGTCACGACAGGAGGCGTGGACATAACGTCACGACAGGAGGCGTGGACATAACGTCCGCGACAGGAGGCGTGGACATAACGTCACGACAGGAGGCGTGGACATAACGTCACGACAGGAGGCGTGGACATAACGTCACGACAGGAGGCGTGGACATAACGTCACGACAGGAGGCGTGGACATAACGTCACGACAGGAGGCGTGGACATAACGTCCCGACAGGAGGCGTGGACATAACGTCCGCGACAGGAGGCGTGGACATAAAGTCACGACAGGAGGCGTGGACATAACGTCACGACAGGAGGCGTGGACATAACGTCACGACGGGAGGCGTGGACATAACGTCACGACAGGAGGCGTGGACATAACGTCCGACAGGAGGCGTGGACATAAAGTCACGACGACGAGGCGTGGACATAACGTCACGACAGGAGGCGTGGACATAACGTCACGACAGGAGGCGTGGACATAGCGTCACGACGGGAGGCGTGGACATAACGTCGACGACAGGAGGCGTGGACATAACGTCCGACAGGAGGCGTGGACATAACGTCACGACGGGAGGCGTGGACATAACGTCACGACAGGAGGCGTGGACATAACGTCACGACGGGAGGCGTGGACATAAAGTCACGACAGGAGGCGTGGACATAACGTCACGACAGGAGGCGTGGACATAACGTCACGACAGGAGGCGTGGACATAACGTCACGACAGGAGGCGTGGACATAACGTCACGACAGGAGGCGTGGACATAACGTCACGACAGGAGACGTGGACATAACGTCACGACAGGAGGCGTGGACATAGCGTCACGACAGGAGGCGTGGACATAACGTCACGACAGGAGGCGTGGACATAACGTCACGACAGGAGGCGTGGACATAACGTCACGACAGGAGGCGTGGACATAACGTCACGACAGGAGGCGTGGACATAACGTCACGACAGGAGACGTGGACATAACGTCACGACAGGAGACGTGGACATAACGTCACGACAGGAGGCGTGGACATAACGTCACGACAGGAGGCGTGGACATAACGTCACGACAGGAGGCGTGGACATAACGTCACGACAGGAGAGGCGTGGACATAACGTCACGACAGGAGGCGTGGACATAACGTCACGACAGGAGGCGTGGACATAACGTAACGACAGGAGGCGTGGACATAACGTCACGACAGGAGGCGTGGACATAACGTCACGACAGGAGACGTGGACATAACGTCACGACAGGAGGCGTGGACATAACGTCACGACAGGAGGCGTGGACATAACGTCACGACAGGAGGCGTGGACATAACGTCCGCGACAGGAGGCGTGGACATAACGTCACGACAGGAGGCGTGGACATAACGTCACGACAGGAGGCGTGGACATAACGTCACGACAGGAGGCGTGGACATAACGTCACGACAGGAGGCGTGGACATAACGTCACGACAGGAGGCGTGGACATAACGTCACGACAGGAGGCGTG
Organism: Oncorhynchus keta; assembly: GCF_023373465.1. Classification (NCBI taxonomy): domain Eukaryota; kingdom Metazoa; phylum Chordata; class Actinopteri; order Salmoniformes; family Salmonidae; genus Oncorhynchus; species Oncorhynchus keta. The sequence continues at coordinate 33,573 of NW_026282317.1, read as the reverse complement.
GACATAACGTCACGACAGGAGGCGTGGACATAACGTCACGACAGGAGGCGTGGACATAACGTCACGACAGGAGGCGTGGACATAACGTCACGACAGGAGGCGTGGACATAACGTCACGACAGGAGGCGTGGACATAACGTCACAACAGGAGAGGCGTGGACATAACGTCACGACAGGAGGCGTGGACATAACGTCCGCGACAGGAGGCGTGGACATAACGTCCGCGACAGGAGGCGTGGACATAACGTCACGACAGGAGACGTGGACATAACGTCACGACAGGAGGCGTGGACATAACGTCCGCGACAGGAGGCGTGGACATAACGTCACGACAGGAGGCGTGGACATAACGTCACGACAGGAGGCGTGGACATAACGTCACGACAGGAGACGTGGACATAACGTCACGACAGGAGACGTGGACATAACGTCACGACAGGAGGCGTGGACATAACGTCACGACAGGAGGCGTGGACATAACGTCACGACAGGAGGCGTGGACATAACGTCACGACAGGAGACGTGGACATAACGTCCGCGACAGGAGGCGTGGACATAACGTCACAACAGGAGGCGTGGACATAACGTCACAACAGGAGGCGTGGACATAACGTCTCGACAGGAGGCGTGGACATAACGTCACAACAGGGAGGCGTGGACATAACGTCACAACAGGAGACGTGGACATAACGTCACAACAGGAGGCGTGGACATAACGTCACAACAGGAGACATGGACATAACGTCACAACAGGAGGCGTGGACATAACGTCACAACAGGAGGCGTGGACATAACGTCACAACAGGAGGCGTGGACATAACGTCACAACAGGAGGCGTGGACATAACGTCACAACAGGAGAGGCGTGGACATAACGTCACGACAGGAGAGCGTGGACATAACGTCACGACAGGAGAGGCGTGGACATAGCGTCACAACAGGAGGCGTGGACATAGCGTCACAACAGGAGGCGTGGACATAACGTCACAACAGGAGACGTGGACATAACGTCACAACAGGAGGCGTGGACATAACGTCACGACAGGAGGCGTGGACATAACGTCACAACAGGAGACGTGGACATAACGTCACAACAGGAGGCGTGGACATAACGTCACGACAGGAGACGTGGACATAACGTCACAACAGGAGACGTGGACATAACGTCACGACAGGAGACGTGGACATAACGTCACGACAGGAGACGTGGACATAACGTCACGACAGGAGACGTGGACATAACGTCACAACAGGAGACGTGGACATAACGTCACAACATTATTTCAAGAGCAAAATGACTGGATATGATTCAGTGGTGGCTTCATCCCCCTGGTGTGTGTGAATGCATGCCACTGTCTCTCTCTCTGTGTGTGTGAATGCATGCCACTGTCTCTCTCTCTGTGTGTGTGAATGCATGCCACTGTCTCTCTCTCTGTGTGTGTGAATGCATGCCACTGTCTCTCTCTCTGTGTGTGTGAATGCATGCCACTGTCTCTCTCTCTGTGTGTGGAATGCATGCCACTGTCTCTCTCTGTGTGTGTGGAATGCATGCCACTGTCTCTCTCTGTGTGTGTGAATGCATGCCACTGTCTCTCTCTGTGTGTGTGAATGCATGCCACGTGTCTCTCTCTCTGTGTGTGGAATGCATGCCACTGTCTCTCTCTCTGTGTGTGAATGCATGCCACTGTCTCTCTCTGTGTGTGTGAATGCATGCCACTGTCTCTCTCTCTGTGTGTGTGAATGCATGCCACTGTCTCTCTCTCTGTGTGTGTGAATGCATGCCACTGTCTCTCTCTCTGTGTGTGTGAATGCATGCCACTGTCTCTCTCTCTGTGTGTGAATGCATGCCACTGTCTCTCTCTCTGTGTGTGTGTGCGCGTGTGCGTGCGTGTGTGTGTGCGTGTGCGCGTGTGCGTGTGTGCGCGTGTGCGCGTGTGTGTGTGCGTGTGTGTACGTGCGCTTGTGTGTGTGTGCGTGTGTGTGTGTGCGTGCGTGTGTGTACGTGCGTGTGTGTACGTGTGTGTGTGTGTGTGTAGGGACCCCCATCCAAGAGATTAATGGAGCCAATCTCCTGTTCTGGTCTGTAGAGTGACCACCCTCCTGGATAGAGGAGACTAATTAAATAAATCAATCAGGGGGAACAGGACCACTGAACAGATAGCATCACACTGCTACCACCACTAACCAGAGAGAGAGAAGGAGGAAGGAAGGTAGAGGGAGAGAAAGGGTAGGAGGGTTAAACTAAATGAAAAAAGATGACCAGTAAACAGGCAGGGAGAGGAGAACAAGAGGAGAGAGCAACAACAGAAGAGAAACAGAGAGAGACAGAGTATACATGCCTCTTTCTTATTTATTACCCCTGCTGGGCCTTCTGACCAATCACCTGGGTCCATGTTATCACAAAGACATGATTGGATCATACACTCTACATACTGGACTAAAATGACACACTGGTGTTATCATAGGGCCTGTTTCCTGGCCGACTGATAACCATACAGTCTCATATTAATATCATCATTACTATCATACACACTCTCCCCTTACACACTGCTGGGGCCTAGTGATAGGGAGGATGTTTAACATATCATCACTATTATTATGGTATGGCTGCTTTATGAAAACATGATGTCGGTTGGATGTGTTATCAGGTCTCTTTCCAGGACTGGAGTGTTACATTCACCTTGACCCCCCTCTAAAGTCACAAGCCCATGTCAGTATCATCACGTCAGAGTTCATTAACTGCCCATATGAGAGAGATATTCAGATTTGGGTGCTATATTCTGACATACAGTGCATTAGGGAAGGTATTCAGACCCCTTGACTTTTTCACGATTTTGTTACGTTACAGCCTTATTCTAACATTTATTAAATGTTCTTTCCCCCCTCATCAATCTACACACAATACCCCATAATGACATCACAATAGCCCATAATGACATCACAATACCCCATAATGACATCACAATACCCCATAATGACAAACCAAACACTGTTTTATAGACATTTTTTAACAAACATTTATAAAACAGAAATATCACATTAACATAAGTATTCTAAGTACCCTTTACTCAGTACTTTGTTGAAGAACCTTTGGCAGCAATTACAGCCTTGATTCTTCTTGGGTATGACGTTACAAGCTTGGCACACCTGTATTTGGGGAGTTTCTCCCATTCTTCTCTGCAGATCCTCTCAAGCTCAGTCAGGTTGGATGGGGAGTGTTGCTGCACAGCGATTTTCAGGTCTCTCCTGAGATGTTAGATTGGGTTCAAGTCCGGGCTCTAGCTGGGCCACTCAAGAACATTCAGAGACTTGTCCCGAAGCCACTCCTGCATTGTCTTGGCTGTGTGCTTATAATCGTTGTCCTGTTGGAAGGTAAACCTTCGCCACAGTTCGAGGTCCTGTACTTTTCTCTACTTTTCCCCGTTCATCGTTGCCTCGATCACTGTCCCTGCCGCTGAAAAACATCCCCACAGCATGATGCTCCCACCTCTATAGTTCACCGTAGGGATGGTGGCAAATTTCCCCCAGACATGACGCTTGGCATTCATGCCACAGAGTTCAATCTTGGTATCATCAGACCAGAAAATGTCTCATGGTATTTAGGTGCCTTTTGGCAAACTCCAAGCAGGCTGTCATGTGCCTTTTACTAAGGAGTGCCTTCCGTCTGGCCACTCTACCATAAAAGCCTGATTGATGGAGTACTGCAGAGATGGTTGTCGTTCTGGAAGGTTCTCCCATCTCCACAGAGAAGTTCTGGAGCTCTGTCAGAGTGACCATCGTGTTTTTGGTCACCTCCCTGACCAAGGCCCTTCTCCTCCGATTGCTCAGTTTGGTCGGGAGGTCAGCTCTAGGAAGAGTCTTCGTGGTTCCAAACGTATTCCACTTAAGAATGATGGAGGCCACTGTGTTCTTGGGGACCTTAAATAATTCTCCACCGACAATGACTTGCACTGTCAACTGTGGGACCTTATATAGACAGGTGTGTGCCTTTCCAAATCATGTCCAATCAATTGAATTTACCACAGGTGGACTCCAATCAAGTTGGAGAAACATCTCAAGGATGATCAATGGAAACAGGATGAACCTGAGCTCAATTTCGAGTCTCATAGCAAAGGGTCTGAATACTTATGTAAATAAGGAAAATACAAACTATTCTAAAAACGTGTTTTCGCTTCGTCGTTACGGGGTATTGTGATGTCGTTACGGGGTATTGTGATGTCGTTACGGGGTATTGTGATGTCGTTACGGGGTATTGTGATGACGTTACGGGGTATTGTGATGACGTTACGGGGTATTGTGATGTCGTTACGGGGTATTGTGATGTCGTTACGGGGTATTGTGATGTCGTTATGGGGTATTGTGATGTCGTTACGGGGTATTGTGATGTCGTTACGGGGTATTGTGATGTCGTTACGGGGTATTGTGATGTCGTTACGGGGTATTGTGATGTCGTTATGGGGTATTGTGATGTCGTTACGGGGTATTGTGATGTCGTTACGGGGTATTGTGATGTCGTTACGGGGTATTGTGATGTCGTTACGGGGTATTGTGATGTCGTTACGGGGTATTGTGATGACGTTACGGGGTATTGTGATGACGTTACGGGGTATTGTGATGACGTTACGGGGTATTGTGATGTCGTTACGGGGTATTGTGATGTCGTTATGGGGTATTGTGATGTCGTTACGGGGTATTGTGATGTCGTTACGGGGTATTGTGATGTCGTTACGGGGTACTGTGATGTCGTTACGGGGTATTGTGATGTCGTTACGGGGTATTGTGATGTCGTTACGGGGTATTGTGATGACGTTACGGGGTATTGTGATGTCGTTACGGGGTATTGTGATGTCGTTACGGGGTATTGTGATGTCGTTACGGGGTATTGTGATGACGTTATGGGGTATTGTGATGACGTTATGGGGTATTGTGATGTCGTTACGGGGTATTGTGATGTCGTTACGGGGTATTGTGATGACGTTACGGGGTATTGTGATGTCGTTACGGGGTATTGTGATGTCGTTATGGGGTATTGTGATGTCGTTATGGGGTATTGTGATTTCGTTATGGGGTATTGTGATGTCGTTATGGGGTATTGTGATGGCGTTACGGGGTATTGTGATGTCGTTATGGGGTATTGTGATGACGTTACGGGGTATTGTGATGTCGTTACGGGGTATTGTGATGTCGTTATGGGGTATTGTGATTACGTTATGGGGTATTGTGATGTCGTTATGGGGTATTGTGATGACGTTACGGGGTATTGTGATGTCGTTATGGGGTATTGTGATGACGTTATGGGGTATTGTGATGACGTTACGGGGTATTGTGATGTCGTTACGGGGTATTGTGATGTCGTTACGGGGTATTGTGATGTATATTGTGATTACGTTATGGGGTATTGTGATGTCGTTACGGGGTATTGTGATGTCGTTACGGGGTATTGTGATGTCGTTACGGGGTATTGTGATGTCGTTACGGGGTATTGTGATGTCGTTACGGGGTATTGTGATGTCGTTACGGGGTATTGTGATGTCGTTACGGGGTATTGTGATGTCGTTACGGGGTATTGTGATGTCGTTACGGGGTATTGTGATGTCGTTACGGGGTATTGTGATGTCGTTATGGGGTATTGTGATGACGTTACGGGGTATTGTGATTACGTTACGGGGTATTGTGATGTCGTTATGGGGTATTGTGATGACGTTACGGGGTATTGTGATTACGTTACGGGGTATTGTGATGTCGTTATGGGGTATTGTGATGTCGTTACGGGGTATTGTGATTACGTTATGGGGTATTGTGATTACGTTATGGGGTATTGTGATGGCGTTACGGGGTATTGTGATTACGTTACGGGGTATTGTGATGTCGTTATGGGGTATTGTGATGACGTTACGGGGTATTGTGATGACGTTACGGGGTATTGTGATGTCGTTATGGGGTATTGTGATGACGTTACGGGGTATTGTGATGACGTTACGGGGTATTGTGATGACGTTATGGGGTATTGTGATGACGTTACGGGGTATTGTGATGACGTTACGGGGTATTGTGATGACGTTATGGGGTATTGTGATGACGTTACGGGGTATTGTGATGACGTTACGGGGTATTGTGATGACGTTATGGGGTATTGTGATGACGTTACGGGGTATTGTGATGTCGTTACGGGGTATTGTGATGACGTTACGGGGTATTGTGATGACGTTATGGGGTATTGTGATTACGTTACGGGGTATTGTGATTACGTTACGGGGTATTGTGATGTCGTTATGGGGTATTGTGATGTCGTTATGGGGTATTGTGATGTCGTTATGGGGTATTGTGATGACGTTATGGGGTATTGTGATGTCGTTATGGGGTATTGTGATGTCGTTACGGGGTATTGTGATGTCGTTACAGGGTATTGTGATGACGTTATGGGGTATTGTGATGTCATTATGGGGTATTGTGTGTAGATTGCTGAGGATATTTATTTAATCCATTTTAGAATAAGGTTGTAATGCCCCACAAAATGTGGAGAAAGTCAAGGCTTCTGAACACTTTCTGAATGCACTGTATATCATTCACACACTAAAATGTATCGTTCCTGTATGGTATCAGAGCCCATGTCTCTAGATAACGTATCGTTCCTGTCTGGTATCAGAGCCCATGTCTCTAGATAACGTATCGTTCCTGTATGGTATCAGAGCCCATGTCTCTAGATAACGTATCGTTCCTGTATGGTATCAGAGCCCATGTCTCTAGATAACATATCGTTCCTGTATGGTATCAGAGCCCATGTCTCTAGATAACATATCGTACCTGTATGGTATCAGAGCCCATGTCTCTAGATAACGTATCGTTCCTGTATGGTATCAGAGCCCATGTCTCCAGATATCGTATCGTTCCTGTATGGTATCAGAGCCCATGTCTCCAGATATCGTATCGTTCCTGTATGGTATCAGAGCCCATGTCTCTAGATAACGTATCGTTCCTGTATGGTATCAGAGCCCATGTCTCCAGATATCGTATCGTTCCTGTATGGTATCAGAGCCCATGTCTCCAGATATCGTATCGTTCCTGTATGGTATCAGAGCCCATGTCTCTAGATAACATATCGTTCCTGTATGGTATCAGAGCCCATGTCTCTAGATAACGTATCGTTCCTGTATGGTATCAGAGCCCATGTCTCTAGATAACATATCGTTCCTGTATGGTATCAGAGCCCATGTCTCTAGATAACGTATCGTTCCTGTATGGTATCAGAGCCCATGTCTCTAGATAACGTATCGTTCCTGTATGGTATCAGAGCCCATGTCTCTAGATAACGTATCGTTCCTGTATGGTATCAGAGCCCATGTCTCTAGATAACGTATCGTTCCTGTATGGTATCAGAGCCCATGTCTCTAGATAACATATCGTTCCTGTATGGTATCAGAGCCCATGTCTCTAGATAACGTATCGTTCCTGTATGGTATCAGAGCCCATGTCTCTAGATAACGTATCGTTCCTGTCTGGTATCAGAGCCCATGTCTCTAGATAACATATCGTTCCTGTATGGTATCAGAGCCCATGTCTCTAGATAACGTATCGTTCCTGTATGGTATCAGAGCCCATGTCTCTAGATAACGTATCGTTCCTGTATGGCGTCCAGTGATATCCCAGGGTGTGTTGTCCTATATGGTAACAGCTAACACTACAGTGTGGGGTACAGTACATCTCCCCATGACAATGCAACCCAGCTGTATGTGAGTCTGGATGGAGCAACATCTCCCCCAAGCCCAAAACACAGCAACCCACTGGTGTGTCCACCAGGTTTGTCCACTAATGCCTTCCCCTAACCCCATGTACATACATGTGTGTTGTGGTGGAGTGGATGGCAGGTGCACCTATAAATGGGGTCCCCTGTCGTTTCCTGTGTGATGGCAGCCAAGGTAGAGAGTGTGTTTAATGTAGTGTATCAACATGTGTCTCTCTGTCCCTTCAGCCCATTGGTTCAAGTGCCAGTGGTGTGGCCCCACTCTTTGAACACCTGCTGTAGGAACACACTTGTGTGTGTGCGCATGCATGGACCCCCAAACAGCAGGCATGCACCATTTACCATCCACATTAGGCCTGAGAAAGACCCAACACGTACAAGGAATGTGATGATCTAAACGGCAAAGAACAGCTCCTTTAACCTACAGCAGCTTCCCTTTAAAACCCTGGTATAGAAGGATGCATTGTTCTATAGCTGTCCACCTCTGGGACATGTATCATCTCCTTCAGTCTCTTTCCTCCATAAAGCCACCTGCCATCTTGAGTGAGCAGGGAGCATTGAGGACTGGAGTAGCCCATTAAAAGTAGTGGCCTGCTGTCACACTGAGACCAACCAGCCAGGACACAGTGGGGATCGGTTGGACTTCTCTCGCACGCACGCACACACACACACGAGGGCCTGGGTCTTGTATGTGCGTATCTCGCAGTAGAGGAAGGAGCAGGCAGGCCTCTTTGATTGGCGTAATTAAAAAAGCCAAAACCCCAAACAAAAGGAGCGTTTTATGGAGCTCCCGCTAACTGGAGAGAGGCTCATTAGCCTAGCAGTGTAATTAGCAAGATGCCGCAGTCCTCGTTAAGGAGAAGTCATAATCGTAAACAAACGCCAGTGAACTCCGAGCCAGGAGCTGTAATGAACTGTCAGTGTACTCTCACTCTGAATGGAGAGTTAACAAAGACAGAGGGGCAGACACACACCTTCCTAATACACACCTACATACACACACCTTCCAAATACACACCTACATACACACACTGTCTTAATACACACACCTTCCTAATACACACCTACATACACACACCTTCCTAATACACACCTACATACACACACCTTCCTAATACACACCTACATACACACACCTTCCTAATACACACCTACATACACACACCTTCCTAATACAAACTACATACACACACCTTCCTAATACACACCTACATACACACACCTTCCTAATACTACATACACACACTGTCTTAATACACACCTACATACACACACCTTCCTAATACACACCACACACCTTCCAAATACACACCTACATACACACTGTCTTAATACACACCTTCCTAATACATACACACACACCTTCCTAATACTACATACACACACCTTCCTAATACACACCTACATACACACACCTTCCTAATACACACATACACACACCTTCCTAATACACACCTACATACACACACTGTCTTACACACCTACATACACACACCTTCCTAATACACACCTACATACACACACCTTCCTAATACACACCTACATACACACACTTCCTAATACACACCTACATACACACACCTGTCTACACACACACCTCCTAATACACACCTACATACACACACCTTCCTAATACACACCTACATACACACACTGTCTTAATACACACCTACATACACACACACCTTCCTAATACACACCTACATACACACACTGTCTTAATACACACCTACATACACACACCTTCCTACACACCTACATACACACACCTTAATACACACCTACACACACTGTCTTAATACACATATACATACACACACCTTCCTAATACACACCTACACACACTGTCTTAATACACACCTACATACACACACTTCCTAATGTCTTAATACACACCTACATACACACACTGTCTTCATACACACCTTCCTAATACACACCTACATGCACACACTGTCTTAATACACACCTACATACACACACTGTCTTCATACACACCTACATACACACACCTTCCTAATACACACCTACATGCACACACTGTCTTAATACACACCTACATACACACACTGTCTTCATACACACCTACATACACACACTGTCTTAATACACACCTACATACACATTATGGAGTGGATACACACACCTTCCTAATACACACCTACATGCACACACTGTCTTAATACAGACCTACATACACACTGTCTTAATACACACCTACATACACACACTGTCTTAATACACACCTACATACACCTGTCTTAATACATACACACATTATGGAGTGTATACACACACTGTCTTAATACACACCTACATACACACACTGTCTTAATACACACCTACATACACACACTGTCTTCATATACACCTACATACACATTATGGATTGTATACACACACTGTCTTAATACACACCTACATACACATTCTGGATTGTATACAAACACAGGCAAACACACACTGTCACACATCTTTGTATTCTAGATGGCTCTTCACCATCTCTGTATTCTAGATGGCTCTTCACCATCTCTTTATTCTAGATGACACTTCACCATCTCTGTATTCTAGATGGCCCTTCACCATCTCTGTATTCTAGATGGCCCTTCACCATCTCTGTATTCTAGATGACACTTCACCATCTCTGTATTCTAGATGACACTTCACCATCTCTGTATTCTAGATGGCTCTTCACCATCTCTGTATTCTAGATGACACTTCACCATCTCTGTATTCTAGATGGCTCTTCACCATCTCTGTATTCTAGATGACACTTCACCATCTCTGTATTCTAGATGGCCCTTCACCATCTCTGTATTCTAGATGGCCCTTCACCATCTCTGTATTCTAGATGACACTTCACCATCTCTGTATTCTAGATGACACTTCACCATCTCTGTATTCTAGATGGCTCTTCACCATCTCTGTATTCTAGATGACACTTCACCATCTCTGTATTCTAGATGGCTCTTCACCATCTCTGTATTCTAGATGACACTTCACCATCTCTGTATTCTAGATGGCCCTTCACCATCTCTGTATTCTAGATGGCCCTTCACCATCTCTGTATTCTAGATGGCCCTTCACCATCTCTGTATTCTAGATGGCCCTTCACCATCTCTGTATTCTAGATGGCCCTTCACCATCTTTGTATTCTAGATGGCCCTTCACCATCTTTGTATTCTAGATGGCACTTCACCATCTCTGTATTCTCTGTATTCTAATACACTGTCTTAATACACACACCTTCCTAATACACACCTACATACACACACCTTCCTAATACACACCTACATACACACACCTTCCTAATACAAACTACATACACACACC
>NW_026282317.1:15000-17500 GCF_023373465.1 Oncorhynchus keta | reverse complement strand
GTGTGTGTGTGTCCTGCGTGTGTGTGTGTGTCCGTCCTGCGAGTGTGTGTGTGTCCGTCCTGCGAGTGTGTGTGTGTCCGTCCTGCGAGTGTGTGTGTGTCCGTCCTGTGAATGTGTGTCCGTCCTGCGAATGTGTGTGTGTCCGTCCTGCAAATGAGTGTGTGTCCATCCTGCGAATGTGTGTGTGTCCTGCGAGTGTGTGTGTGTGTGTGTGTGTGTGTCCTGCGAGTGTGTGTGTGTCCGTCCTGCGAGTGTGTGTGTGTCCTGTGAATGTGTGTGTCCGTCCTGCGAATGTGTGTGTGTCCGTCCTGCGAATGAGTGTGTGTCCATCCTGCGAATGTGTGTGTGTCTGTCCTGCGAGTGTGTGTGTGTGTGTCCTGCGAGTGTGTGTGTGTCTGTCCTGCAAGTGTGTGTGTGTGTCCTGCGAGTGTGTGTGTGTCCGTCCTGCAAGTGTGTGTGTGTCTGTCCTGCAAGTGTGTGTGTGTCCTCCTGCGAGTGTGTGTGTGTCCGTCCTGCGAGTGTGTGTGTGTGTCCGTCCTGCGAGTGTGTGTGTGTGTCCGTCCTGCGAGTGTGTGTGTGTCCGTCCTGCGAGTGTGTGTGTGTGTCCGTCCTGCGAGTGTGTGTGTGTGTCCGTCCTGCGAGTGTGTGTGTGTGTCCGTCCTGCGAGTGTGTGTGTGTGTCCGTCCTGCGAGTGTGTGTGTGTGTCCGTCCTGCGAGTGTGTGTGTGTGTCCGTCCTGCGAGTGTGTGTGTGTGTCCGTCCTGCGAGTGTGTGTGTGTGTCCGTCCTGCGAGTGTGTGTGTGTCCGTCCTGCGAGTGTGTGTGTGTCCGTCCTGCGAGTGTGTGTGTGTCCGTCCTGCGAGTGTGTGTGTGTCCGTCCTGCGAGTGTGTGTGTGTGTCCGTCCTGCGAGTGTGTGTGTGTCCGTCCTGCGAGTGTGTGTGTGTGTCCGTCCTGCGAGTGTGTGTGTGTGTCCGTCCTGCGAGTGTGTGTGTGTGTCCGTCCTGCGAGTGTGTGTGTGTGTCCTGCGAGTGTGTGTGTGTCCGTCCTGCGAGTGTGTGTGTGTGTCCGTCCTGCGAGTGTGTGTGTGTCCGTCCTGCGAGTGTGTGTGTGTCCGTCCTGCGAGTGTGTGTGTGTGTCCGTCCTGCGAGTGTGTGTGTGTGTGTCCGTCCTGCGAGTGTGTGTGTGTCCGTCCTGCGAGTGTGTGTGTGTCCGTCCTGCGAGTGTGTGTGTGTCTGTCCTGCGAGTGTGTGTGTGTCCTGCGAGTGTGTGTGTGTGTCCGTCCTGCGAGTGTGTGTGTGTGTCCGTCCTGCGAGTGTGTGTGTGTGTCCGTCCTGCGAGTGTGTGTGTGTGTCCGTCCTGCGAGTGTGTGTGTGTGTCCGTCCTGCGAGTGTGTGTGTGTCTGTCCTGCGAGTGTGTGTGTGTGTCCTGCGAGTGTGTGTGTGTGTGTCCTGCGAATGTGTCTGTGTCCTGCGAGTGTGTGTGTCTGTCTTGCGAGTGTGTGTGTGTGTGTCCTGCGAGTGTGTGTGTGTCCTGCGCGTGTGTGTGTGTCCGTCCTGCAAGTGTGTGTGTGTCCGTCCTGCGAGTGTGTGTGTGTGTCCGTCCTGCGAGTGTGTGTGTGTGTCCGTCCTGCGAGTGTGTGTGTCCGTCCTGCGAATGTGTGTGTCCGTCCTGCGAGTGTGTGTGTGTCCGTCCTGCGAGTGTGTGTGTGTGTCCGTCCTGCGAGTGTGTGTGTGTGTCCGTCCTGCGAGTGTGTGTGTGTGTCCGTCCTGCGAGTGTGTGTGTCCGTCCTGCGAATGTGTGTGTGTGTCCGTCCTGCGAGTGTGTGTGTGTCCGTCCTGCGAGTGTGTGTGTGTGTCCGTCCTGCGAGTGTGTGTGTGTGTCCGTCCTGCGAGTGTGTGTGTGTGTCCTGCGAGTGTGTGTGTGTCCTGCGAGTGTGTGTGTGTCCTGCGAGTGTGTGTGTGTGTCCGTCCTGCGAGTGTGTGTGTCCGTCCTGCGAGTGTGTGTTCCCGGCCCCCTCACCTGCAGCAGGGGCCTCTGCACCGCCAGGACCTTCATAGTATCGGCACTAGCCAGGACTTTCAGTGGGTCTGCTGTCTTGCTGACGGCCCGGATCTCCTTGTTGATCTCTGTTCTGACCTGGTGCAGGAACAGGTCGTTGATGTAGTAGGTCAGGAAGGTCCGGAGCTGGCACTGCTTGGCCTGCCCCGGTGAACCCATGTTCTGCTCTGTCTCATTGATGAACCTTGGGGGACAATGTTGAGGAACGTTAGAGAGAGTGGAGAGGAACGTTGCGGCAACATTAGCCTGGATAAACCTATGGGGTGAAACAGAGAGACTGGACAGGAATGTTAGTGCAATGTTAGCCTGGATAAACATATGGGGAGAAACAGAGAGACTGGACAGGAAGGCTACAGCAATGTTAGCCTGGATAAACCTATGGGGAGAAACAGAGAGACTGGACAGGAAGGCTACAGTAATGTTAGCCTGGATAAACCTATGGG
>NW_026282317.1:0-10000 GCF_023373465.1 Oncorhynchus keta | reverse complement strand
ATGTCTGTGTTTTATAAATGTGCAATAAAACACCAATATTTAAGGAATTGTCAACTCACTGTCATTCTGAGAATACTGAACACACTTGATTTCAACATCTGAACAGAGTGGACAGAAAAGCACGCTGTTCAGACAGATGGACAGACAGAATAGCACGCTGTTCAGACAGATGGAGACAGACAGAATAGCACGCTGTTCAGACAGATGGAGACAGACAGAATAGCACGCTGTTCAGACAGATGGAGACAGACAGAATAGCACGCTGTTCAGACAGATGGAGACAGACAGAATAGCACGCTGTTCAGACAGATGGAGACAGACAGAATAGCACGCTGTTCAGACAGATGGAGACAGACAGAATAGCACGCTGTTCAGACAGATGGAGACAGACAGAATAGCACGCTGTTCAGACAGATGGAGACAGACAGAATAGCACGCTGTTCAGACAGATGGAGACAGACAGAATAGCACGCTGTTCAGACAGATGGAGACAGACAGAATAGCACGCTGTTCAGACAGATGGAGACAGACAGAATAGCACGCTGTTCAGACAGATGGAGACAGACAGAATAGCACGCTGTTCAGACAGATGGAGACAGACAGAATAGCACGCTGTTCAGACAGATGGAGACAGACAGAATAGCACGCTGTTCAGACAGATGGAGACAGACAGAATAGCACGCTGTTCAGACAGATGGAGACAGACAGAATAGCACGTTGTTGGAGACAGACAGAATGGAGACAGACAGAATAGCACGCTGTTCAGACAGATGGAGACAGACAGAATAGCACGCTGTTCAGACAGATGGAGACAGACAGAATAGCACGCTGTTCAGACAGATGGAGACAGACAGAATAGCACGCTGTTCAGACAGATGGAGACAGACAGAATAGCACGCTGTTCAGACAGATGGAGACAGACAGAATAGCACGCTGTTCAGACAGATGGAGACAGACAGAATAGCACGCTGTTCAGACAGATGGAGACAGACAGAATAGCACGCTGTTCAGACAGATGGAGACAGACAGAATAGCACGCTGTTCAGACAGATGGAGACAGACAGAATAGCACGCTGTTCAGACAGATGGAGACAGACAGAATAGCACGCTGTTCAGACAGATGGAGACAGACAGAATAGCACGCTGTTCAGACAGATGGAGACAGACAGAATAGCACGCTGTTCAGACAGATGGAGACAGACAGAATAGCACGCTGTTCAGACAGATGGAGACAGACAGAATAGCACGCTGTTCAGACAGATGGAGACAGACAGAATAGCACGCTGTTCAGACAGATGGAGACAGACAGAATAGCACGCTGTTCAGACAGATGGAGACAGACAGAATAGCACGCTGTTCAGACAGATGGAGACAGACAGAGACAGATGGAGACAGACAGAATAGCACGCTGTTCAGACAGATGGAGACAGACAGAATAGCACGCTGTTCAGACAGATGGAGACAGACAGAATAGCACGCTGTTCAGACAGATGGAGACAGACAGAATAGCACGCTGTTCAGACAGATGGAGACAGACAGAATAGCACGCCAGACAGATGGAGACAGACAGAATAGCACGCTGTTCAGACAGATGGAGACAGACAGAATAGCACGCTGTTCAGACAGATGGAGACAGACAGAATAGCAGCTGTTCAGACAGATGGAGACAGACAGAATAGCACGCTGTTCAGACAGATGGAGACAGACAGAATAGCACGCTGTTCAGACAGATGGAGACAGACAGAATAGCACGCTGTTCAGACAGATGGAGACAGACAGAATAGCACGCTGTTCAGACAGATGGAGACAGACAGAATAGCACGCTGTTCAGACAGATGGAGACAGACAGAATAGCACGCTGTTCAGACAGATGGAGACAGACAGAATAGCACGCTGTTCAGACAGATGGAGACAGACAGAATAGCACGCTGTTCAGACAGATGGAGACAGACAGAATAGCACGCTGTTCAGACAGATGGAGACAGACAGAATAGCACGCTGTTCAGACAGATGGAGACAGACAGAATAGCACGCTGTTCAGACAGATGGAGACAGACAGAATAGCACGCTGTTCAGACAGATGGAGACAGACAGAATAGCACGCTGTTCAGACAGATGGAGACAGACAGAATAGCACGCTGTTCAGACAGATGGAGACAGACAGAATAGCACGCTGTTCAGACAGATGGAGACAGACAGAATAGCACGCTGTTCAGACAGATGGAGACAGACAGAATAGCACGCTGTTCAGACAGATGGAGACAGACAGAATAGCACGCTGTTCAGACAGATGGAGACAGACAGAATAGCACGCTGTTCAGACAGATGGAGACAGACAGAATAGCACGCTGTTCAGACAGATGAGACAGACAGAATGCACGCTGTTCAGACAGACAGAATAGCACGCTGTTCAGACAGATGGAGACAGACAGAATAGCACGCTGTTCAGACAGATGGAGACAGAATAGCAGAATAGCACGCTGTTCAGACAGACAGAATGCTGTTCAGACAGATGGAGACAGAATAGCACGCTGTTCAGACAGATGGAGACAGACAGAATAGCACGCTGTTCAGACAGATGGAGACAGACAGAATAGCACGCTGTTCAGACAGATGGAGACAGACAGAATAGCACGCTGTTCAGACAGATGGAGACAGACAGAATAGCACGCTGTTCAGACAGATGGAGACAGACAGAATACGCTGTTCAGACAGATGGAGACAGACAGAATGCACGCTGTTCAGACAGATGGAGACAGACAGAATAGCACGCTGTTCAGACAGATGGAGACAGACAGACAGACAGAATAGCACGCTGTTCAGACAGATGGAGACAGACAGAATAGCACGCTGTTCAGACAGATGAGACAGACAGAATAGCACGCTGTTCAGACAGATGGAGACAGACAGAATAGCACGCTGTTCAGACAGATGGAGACAGACAGAATAGCACGCTGTTCAGACAGATGGAGACAGACAGAATAGCACGCTGTTCAGACAGATGGAGACAGACAGAATAGCACGCTGTTCGACAGATGAAGACAGACAGAATAGTGTTCAGACAGATGGAGACAGACAGAATAGCACGCTGTTCAGACAGATGGAGACAGACAGAATAGCACGCTGTTCAGACAGATGGAGACAGAATAGCAGAATGGAGACAGACAGCTGTTCAGACAGATGGAGACAGACAGAATAGCACGCTGTTCAGACAGATGGAGACAGACAGAATAGCACGCTGTTCAGACAGATGGAGACAGACAGAATAGCACGCTGTTCAGACAGATGGAGACAGACAGAATAGCACGCTGTTCAGACAGATGGAGACAGACAGAATAGCACGCTGTTCAGACAGATGGAGACAGACAGAATAGCACGCTGTTCAGACAGATGGAGACAGACAGAATAGCAGAACAGATGGAGACAGACAGAATAGCACGCTGTTCAGACAGATGGAGACAGACAGAATAGCACGCTGTTCAGACAGATGGAGACAGACAGAATAGCACGCTGTTCAGACAGATGGAGACAGACAGAATAGCACGCTGTTCAGACAGATGGAGACAGACAGAATAGCACGCTGTTCAGACAGATGGAGACAGACAGAATAGCACGCTGTTCAGACAGATGGAGACAGACAGAATAGCACGCTGTTCAGACAGATGGAGACAGACAGAATAGCACGCTGTTCAGACAGATGGAGACAGACAGAATAGCACGCTGTTCAGACAGATGGAGACAGACAGAATAGCACGCTGTTCAGACAGATGGAGACAGACAGAATAGCACGCTGTTCAGACAGATGGAGACAGACAGAATAGCACGCTGTTCAGACAGATGGAGACAGACAGAATAGCACGCTGTTCAGACAGATGGAGACAGACAGAATAGCACGCTGTTCAGACAGATGGAGACAGACAGAATAGCAGAGACAGATGGAGACAGACAGAATAGCACGCTGTTCAGACAGATGGAGACAGACAGAATAGCACGCTGTTCAGACAGATGGAGACAGACTAGCATGCTGTTCAGACAGATGGAGACAGACAGAATAGCACGCTGTTCAGACAGATGGAGACAGACAGAATAGCACGCTGTTCAGACAGATGGAGACAGACAGAATAGCACGCTGTTCAGACAGATGGAGACAGACAGAATAGCACGCTGTTCAGACAGATGGAGACAGACAGAATAGCACGCTGTTCAGACAGATGGAGACAGACAGAATAGCACGCTGTTCAGACAGATGGAGACAGACAGAATAGCACGCTGTTCAGACAGATGGAGACAGACAGAATAGCACGCTGTTCAGACAGATGGAGACAGACAGAATAGCACGCTGTTCAGACAGATGGAGACAGACAGAATAGCACGCTGTTCAGACAGATGGAGACAGACAGAATAGCACGCTGTTCAGACAGATGAAGACAGACAGAATAGCACGCTGTTCAGACAGATGGAGACAGAATAGCACGCTGTTCAGACAGATGGAGACAGACAGAATAGCACGCTGTTCAGACAGATGAAGACAGACAGAATAGCACTGTTCAGACAGATGGAGACAGACAGAATAGCAGCTGTTCAGACAGATGGAGACAGACAGAATAGCACGCTGTTCAGACAGATGGAGACAGACAGAATAGCACGCTGTTCAGACAGATGGAGACAGACAGAATAGCACGCTGTTCAGACAGATGGAGACAGACAGAATAGCACGCTGTTCAGACAGATGGAGACAGACAGAATAGCACGCTGTTCAGACAGATGGAGACAGACAGAATAGCACGCTGTTCAGACAGATGGAGACAGACAGAATAGCACGCTGTTCAGACAGATGGAGACAGACAGAATAGCACGCTGTTGTTCAGACAGATGGAGACAGACAGAATAGCACGCTGTTCAGACAGATGGCACGCTGTTCAGACAGATGGAGACAGACAGAATAGCACGCTGTTCAGACAGATGAAGACAGACAGAATAGCACGCTGTTCAGACAGATGGAGACAGACAGAATAGCACGCTGTTCAGACAGATGGAGACAGACAGAATAGCACGCTGTTCAGACAGATGGAGACAGACAGAATAGCACGCTGTTCAGACAGATGGAGACAGACAGAATAGCACGCTGTTCAGACAGATGGAGACAGACAGAATAGCACGCTGTTCAGACAGATGGAGACAGACAGAATAGCACGCTGTTCAGACAGATGGAGACAGACAGAATAGCACGCTGTTCAGACAGATGGAGACAGACAGAATAGCACGCTGTTCAGACAGATGCACGCTGTTCAGACAGACAGACAGAATAGCACGCTGTTCAGACAGATGGAGACAGACAGAATAGCACGCTGTTCAGACAGATGAAGACAGACAGAATAGCACGCTGTTCAGACAGATGGAGACAGACAGAATAGCACGCTGTTCAGACAGATGCACGAGACAGACAGAATAGCACGCTGTTCAGACAGATGGAGACAGACAGAATAGCACGCTGTTCAGACAGATGGAGACAGACAGAATAGCACGCTGTTCAGACAGATGGAGACAGACAGAATAGCACGCTGTTCAGACAGATGGAGACAGACAGAATAGCACGCTGTTCAGACAGATGGAGACAGACAGAATAGCACGCTGTTCAGACAGATGGAGACAGACAGAATAGCACGCTGTTCAGACAGATGGAGACAGACAGAATAGCACGCTGTTCAGACAGATGAAGACAGACAGAATAGCACGCTGTTCAGACAGATGGAGACAGACAGAATAGCACGCTGTTCAGACAGATGAAGACAGACAGAATAGCACGCTGTTCAGACAGATGGAGACAGACAGAATAGCACGCTGTTCAGACAGATGGAGACAGACAGAATAGCACGCTGTTCAGACAGATGGAGACAGACAGAATAGCACGCTGTTCAGACAGATGAAGACAGACAGAATAGCACGCTGTTCAGACAGATGAAGACAGACAGAATAGCACGCTGTTCAGACAGATGGAGACAGACAGAATAGCACGCTGTTCAGACAGATGAAGACAGACAGAATAGCACGCTGTTCAGACAGATGGAGACAGACAGAATAGCACGCTGTTCAGACAGATGGAGACAGACAGAATAGCACGCTGTTCAGACAGATGGAGACAGACAGAATAGCACGCTGTTCAGACAGATGGAGACAGACAGAATAGCACGCTGTTCAGACAGATGGAGACAGACAGAATAGCACGCTGTTCAGACAGATGGAGACAGACAGAATAGCACGCTGTTCAGACAGATGGAGACAGACAGAATAGCACGCTGTTCAGACAGATGGAGACAGACAGAATAGCACGCTGTTCAGACAGATGGAGACAGACAGAATAGCACGCTGTTCAGACAGATGGAGACAGACAGAATAGCACGCTGTTCAGACAGATGGAGACAGACAGAATAGCACGCTGTTCAGACAGATGGAGACAGACAGAATAGCACGCTGTTCAGACAGATGGAGACAGACAGAATAGCACGCTGTTCAGACAGATGAAGACAGACAGAATAGCACGCTGTTCAGACAGATGGAGACAGACAGAATAGCACGCTGTTCAGACAGATGGAGACAGACAGAATAGCACGCTGTTCAGACAGATGGAGACAGACAGAATAGCACGCTGTTCAGACAGATGAAGACAGACAGAATAGCACGCTGTTCAGACAGATGGAGACAGACAGAATAGCACGCTGTTCAGACAGATGAAGACAGACAGAATAGCACGCTGTTCAGACAGATGGAGACAGACAGAATAGCACGCTGTTCAGACAGATGGAGACAGACAGAATAGCACGCTGTTCAGACAGATGGAGACAGACAGAATAGCACGCTGTTCAGACAGATGGAGACAGACAGAATAGCACGCAGAATAGCAGAATGTGTTCAGACAGATGAAGACAGACAGAATAGCACGCTGTTCAGACAGATGGAGACAGACAGAATAGCACGCTGTTCAGACAGATGAAGACAGATGAAGCTGTTCAGACAGATGGAGACAGACAGAATAGCACGCTGATGAAGACAGACAGACAGATGTTCAAGACAGACAGAATAGCACGCTGTTCAGACAGATGAAGACAGACAGAATAGCACGCTGTTCAGACAGATGGAGACAGACAGAATAGCACGCTGTTCAGACAGATGGAGACAGACAGAATAGCACGCTGTTCAGACAGATGGAGACAGACAGAATAGCACGCTGTTCAGACAGATGGAGACAGACAGAATAGCACGCTGTTCAGACAGATGGAGACAGACAGAATAGCACGCTGTTCAGACAGATGGAGACAGACAGAATAGCACGCTGTTCAGACAGATGGAGACAGACAGAATAGCACGCTGTTCAGACAGATGGAGACAGACAGAATAGCACGCTGTTCAGACAGATGGAGACAGACAGAATAGCACGCTGTTCAGACAGATGAAGACAGACAGATGCACGCTGTTCAGACAGATGGAGACAGACAGAATAGCACGCTGTTCAGACAGATGGAGACAGACAGAATAGCACGCTGTTCAGACAGATGGAGACAGACAGAATAGCACGCTGTTCAGACAGATGAAGACAGACAGAATAGCACGCTGTTCAGACAGATGGAGACAGACAGAATAGCACGCTGTTCAGACAGATGGAGACAGACAGAATAGCCGCTGTTCAGACAGATGGAGACAGACAAATAGCACGCTGTTCAGACAGATGGAGACAGACAAGAATAGCACGCTGTTCAGACAGATGGAGACAGACAGAATAGCACGCTGTTCAGACAGATGAAGACAGACAGAATAGCACGCTGTTCAGACAGATGGAGACAGACAGAATAGCATGCTGTTCAGACAGATGGAGACAGACAGAATAGCACGCGTTCAGACAGATGGAGACAGACAGAATAGCACGCTTGCTCAGACAGATGGAGACAGACAGAATAGCACGCTGTTCAGACAGATGAAGACAGACAGAATAGCACGCTGTTCAGACAGATGAAGACAGACAGAATAGCACGCTGTTCAGACAGATGAAGACAGACAGAATAGCACGCTGTTCAGACAGATGGAGACAGACAGAATAGCACGCTGTTCAGACAGATGAAGACAGACAGAATAGCACGCTGTTCAGACAGATGGAGACAGACAGAATAGCACGCTGTTCAGACAGATGAAGACAGACAGAATAGCACGCTGTTCAGACAGATGGAGACAGACAGAATAGCACGCTGTTCAGACAGATGGAGACAGACAGAATAGCACGCTGTTCAGACAGATGGAGACAGACAGAATAGCACGCTGTTCAGACAGATGGAGACAGACAGAATAGCACGCTGTTCAGACAGATGGAGACAGACAGAATAGCACGCTGTTCAGACAGATGAAGACAGACAGAATAGCACGCTGTTCAGACAGATGAAGACAGACAGAATAGCACGCTGTTCAGACAGATGGAGACAGACAGAATAGCACGCTGCTTGAAGACAGACAGAATAGCACGCTGTTCAGACAGATGGAGACAGACAGAATAGCACGCTGTTCAGACAGATGGAGACAGAGCAGAATAGCACGCTGTTCAGACAGATGGAGACAGACAGAATAGCACGCTTGTTCAGACAGATGGAGACAGACAGAATAGCACGCTGTTCAGACAGATGGAGACAGACAGAATAGCACGCTGTTCAGACAGATGGAGACAGACAGAATAGCACGCTGTTCAGACAGATGGAGACAGACAGAATAGCACGCTGTTCAGACAGATGGAGACAGACAGAATAGCACGCTGTTCAGACAGATGGAGACAGACAGAATAGCACGCTGTTCAGACAGATGGAGACAGACAGAATAGCACGCTGTTCAGACAGATGGAGACAGACAGAATAGCACGCTGTTCAGACAGATGGAGACAGACAGAATAGCACGCTGTTCAGACAGATGGAGACAGACAGAATAGCACGCTGTTCAGACAGATGAAGACAGACAGAATAGCACGCTGTTCAGACAGATGGAGACAGACAGAATAGCACGCTGTTCAGACAGATGGAGACAGACAGAATAGCACGCTGTTCAGACAGATGGAGACAGACAGAATAGCACGCTGTTCAGACAGATGGAGACAGACAGAATAGCACGCTGTTCAGACAGATGGAGACAGACAGAATAGCACGCTGTTCAGACAGATGGAGACAGACAGAATAGCACGCTGTTCAGACAGATGGAGACAGACAGAATAGCACGCTGTTCAGACAGATGGAGACAGACAGAATAGCACGCTGTTCAGACAGATGGAGACAGACAGAATAGCACGCTGTTCAGACAGATGGAGACAGACAGAATAGCACGCTGTTCAGACAGATGGAGACAGACAGAATAGCACGCTGTTCAGACAGATGGAGACAGACAGAATAGCACGCTGTTCAGACAGATGGAGACAGACAGAATAGCACGCTGTTCAGACAGATGGAGACAGACAGAATAGCACGCTGTTCAGACAGATGGAAGACAGACAGAATAGCACGCTGTTCAGACAGATGGAGACAGACAGAATAGCACGCTGTTCAGACAGATGGAGACAGACAGAATAGCACGCTGTTCAGACAGATGGAGACAGACAGAATAGCACGCTGTTCAGACAGATGGTGAGACAGACAGAATAGCACGCTGTTCAGACAGATGGAGACAGACAGAATAGCACGCTGTTCAGACAGATGGAGACAGACAGAATAGCACGCTGTTCAGACAGATGGAGACAGACAGAATAGCACGCTGTTCAGACAGATGGAGACAGACAGAATAGCACGCTGTTCAGACAGATGGAGACAGACAGAATAGCACGCTGTTCAGACAGATGGAGACAGACAGAATAGCACGCTGTTCAGACAGATGGAGACAGACAGAATAGCACGCTGTTCAGACAGATGGAGACAGACAGAATAGCACGCTGTTCAGACAGATGGAGACAGACAGAATAGCACGCTGTTCAGACAGATGA
>NW_026282316.1:0-2936 GCF_023373465.1 Oncorhynchus keta | reverse complement strand
CGAGCCGACCGCTTCAAGAACAGAGAAAGTGGACCTGTCCTTGGCTTCATCTACTCTAAGTCACTGTGCTAAAGATGAAAGATGCATTACAAGTTATTGTTCAATATATACATTTTCCCCATAATGCCAATATCAACCCAGTTCAACAAATTGTACACAATACACAAAATACAGCACAGTGTATAGTACATTACATAAATACAGTACACTACATAAATACAGTACACTACATAAATACAGTACACTACATAAATACAGTACACTACATAAATACAGTACACTACATAAATACAGCACACTAAATAAATACAGCACTACATAAATACAGTACACTACATAAACACAGTACACTACATAAATACAGCACACTACATAAATACAGTACACTACATAAATACAGTACACTACATAAATACAGTACACTACATAAATACAGCACTACATAAATACAGTACACTACATAAATACAGCACACTACATAAACAGCACACTACATAAATACAGCACACTACATAAATACAGTAATAATCACATAAATACAGCACACTTACATAAAATACAGTAACTGTGTACCAGCATGAATTACATAAATACAGTCTTCACTACATGGGGCTAAAGCACTGTGTACAGTACACTACATAAATACAGTACACTACATAAATACAGTACACTACATAAATACAGTACACCACATAAATACAGTACTACATAAATACAGTACTGTGTACAGTACACTACATAAATACAGTACACTACATAAATACAGTACTGTGTACAGTACACTACATAAATACAGTACACTACATAAATACAGTACACCATAAATACAGTACTGTGTACAGTACCACATAAACACATTTTCACATAAATACAGTACTACATAAATACAGTACTGTGTACAGTACACTACATAAATACAGCACTGTGTACAGTACACTACATAAATACAGTACACTACATAAATACAGTACACTACATAAATACAGTACACTACATAAATACAGTACTGTGTACAGTACACTACATAAATACAGTACACTACATAAATACAGTACTGTGTACAGTACACTACATAAATACAGTACTACATAAATACAGTACTGTAAAATACAGTACACTACATAAATACAGTACACTACATAAATACAGTACTGTGTACGAGTACACTACATAAATACAATACACTACATAAATACAGTACTGTGTACAGTACACTACATAAATACAGGTACACTACATAAATACAGTACTGTGTACAGTACACTACATAAATACAGTACACTACATAAATACAGCACACTACATGTGTACAGTACACTACATAAATACAGTACACTACATAAATGAGTACTGTGTACAGTACACTGCATAAATACAGCACACTACATACAAAATACAGTACTGTGTACAGTACACTACATAAATACAGTACACTACATAAATACAGTACACTACATAAATACAGTACACTACATAAATACAGTACACTACATAAATACAGTACTGTGTACAGCAATACACTACATAAATACAGTACTGTGTACAGTACACAGCATACACTACATAAATACAGTACACTACATAAATACAGTACACTACATAAATACAGTACTGTGTACAGTACACTACATAAATACAGTACACTACATAAATACAGTACTGTGTACAGTACACTACATAAATACAGTACACTACATAAATACAGTACTGTGTACAGTACACTACATAAATACAGTACACTACATAAATACAGTACTGTGTACAGTACACTACATAAAAATACAGTACACTACATAAATACAGTACACTACATAAATACAGTAAATACAGTACACTACATAAATACAGTACACTACATAAATACAGTACTGTGTACAGTACACTACATAAATACAGTACACTACATAAATACAGTACTGTGTACAGTACACTACATAAATACAGTACACTACATAAATACAGTACTGTGTACAGTACACTACATAAATACAGTACACTACATAAATACAGTACTGTGTACAGTACACTACATAAAATACAGTACACTACATAAATACAGTACACTACATAAATACAGTACATTACATAAATACAGTACACTACATAAATACAGTACTGTGTACAGTACATAAATACAGTACTGTGTACAGTACACTACATAAATACAGTACACTACATAAATACAGTACACTACATAAATACAGTACTGTGTACAGTACACCACATAAATACAATACACTACATAAATACAGTACTGTGTACAGTACACTACATAAATACAGTACACTACATAAATACAGTACTGTGTACAGTACACTACATAAATACAGTACACTACATAAATACAGTACTGCGTACAGTACACTACATAAATACAGTACACTACATAAATACAGTACACTACATAAATACAGTACTGTGTACAGTACACTACATAAATACAGTACACTACATAAAATACAGTACTGTGTACAGTACACTACATAAAATACAGTACACTACATAAATACAGTACTGTTGTACAGTACACTACATAAATACAGTACACTACATAACACAGTACTGTGTACAGTACACTACATAAAATACAGTACACTACATAAATACAGCACTGCGTACAGTACACTACATAAATACAGTACACTACATAAATACAGCACACTACATAAATACAGTACTGTGTACAGTACACTAAATACATAAAATACAGTACACTACATAAATACAGTACTGTGTACAGTACACTACATAAATACACTGTACAGCTACATAAATACAGTACACTACATAAATACAGTACTGTGTACAGTACACTACATAAATACAGTACACAGTACATAAATACAGTACACAACATAAATACAGTACAGTGTACAGTACACTACATAAATACAGTACACTACATAAATACAGTACACTACATAAATAGAGTATAC
>NW_026282315.1:0-7500 GCF_023373465.1 Oncorhynchus keta | reverse complement strand
AGAGAGAGAGAGACAGAGAGAGAGAGAGAGAGCAGAGACAGAGAGCATAGAGAGAGAAAGGGCATAGAGAGAGAGACATAGAGAGAGAGAGAGAGAGAGAGAGAGAGAGAGAAGCAGAGAGAGAGAGAGAGAGAGAGAGGGAAGAGAGAGAGAGGGCATAGAGAGAGAGAGCATAGAGAGAGAGAGCAGAGAGAGAGAGAGAGAGAGGGCATAGAGAGAGAGAGAGAGAGAGAGAGAGAGAGAGAGAGAGAGAGAGAGAGAGAGAAGAGAAGAGACGAGAGAGAAGAGAGAGCATAGAGAAGAGAGAGCCTCGAGAAGGGGCATAGAAGAGAGAGGCATAGGAGAGAGAGAAGAGAGAGAGAGAAGAGAAGAGAGGGCCTCAGAGAGAGAGAGAGAGAGAGAGAGACATAGAGAGAGAGAGAGAGAGAGAGAGGAGAGAGAGAGAGAGAGAAGGATAGAGAGAGAGGAACCTCGAGAGAAGTCGGAAGGGGAGAGAGAGAAGAAGAGAAGAAGAGAAGAGAGGGGATCGAGAGAGACCTGAGAGAGCAAGAGAAGGAGGAGGGGAAGAAGAGAAGAGACATAGAGAGAGAGAGAGAGACAGAGAGACAGAGAGAGAGAGAGAGAAGAGAGAGAGAGAGAGAGCATAGAGAGAGAGAGAGAGAGAGAGAGGGGATAGAGAGAGAGAGAGGAGAGAGAGGAGAGAGCGGATAGAGAGGACCTCCCTGTCCAATGAATGAGCCATATTAGAGATACATATTTCCCTCAGATTACACAGATCCACAAAGAATTCGAAAACAAATCCGATCTTGATAAACTCCCATATCTACTGGGTGAAATTCCACAGTGTTACATCACAGCAGCAAGATTTGTGACCTGTTGCCACAAGAAAAAGGGCACCCAGTGAAGAACAAACACCATTTTAAATACAACCCATATTTATGCTTATTTATTTTCCCTTGTGTACTTTAACTATTTGTACATTGTTACAACACTGTATAAATATATATATATATATATATATATACATATATATATATATATATATATATATATATATACATTTAGTAATGTCTTTATTGTTTTGAAACTTCTGTATGTGGAATGTTTACTGTTAATTTGTATTGTTTATTTCACTTTTATATAATATCTACCTCACATGCTTTGGCAATGTTAACACGTTCCCATGCCAATAAAGCTCCTTGAATTGAGATTGAATTGAATTGAGAGAGAGAGAGAGAGAGAGAGAGAGAGAGAGAGAGAGAGAGGAGAGGGGATAGGGAGAGAGAGCGAGACAGAGAGAGGAGAGAGAGAGAGAGAGAGAGAGAGAGGGAGAGACAGAGAGGAGAGACAGAGACAGAGAGACAGAGAGGGTGAAGAGAGAGAGAGAGAGAGAGAGAGAGAGAGAGAGAGTAGAGAGCAGAGAGAGAGAGACAGTAAGAAGAGAGAGAGAGACAGAGACAGAGAGAGAGAAGAGATGTACGAGAGAGATAGAGAGAGAGAGAGAGAGAGAGAGAGAGAGAGAGAGAGGAGAGAGAGCGAGAGAGAGAAGAGAGAGAGAGAGGAAGAGAGAGTGAGAGGGAAAGGAGAAGAGACAG
Source organism: Oncorhynchus keta (assembly GCF_023373465.1). Classification (NCBI taxonomy): domain Eukaryota; kingdom Metazoa; phylum Chordata; class Actinopteri; order Salmoniformes; family Salmonidae; genus Oncorhynchus; species Oncorhynchus keta. Next base: position 5,905 of record NW_026282315.1, on the reverse strand, counting down.
AGAGAGGAAGAGAGAGAGAGAGGGTAGAGAGAGAGAGACAGAGAGAGGAAGAGAGAGAGAGAGACGAGAGTAAGAGAGACAGAGAGAGGAGAGAGAGAGAGAGACAGAGAGAGAAGAGGGAAGAGAAAGGAAGAGAGAGAGAGAGAGAGAGAGAGAGAGAGAGAGAGGAGGAGAGAGAGAGAGAGAGAGAGAGGAGAGAGTAGAGAGAGAGAGAGAGAGAGAGAGAGGGAGAGAGAGAGAGAGAGAGAGAGCTACTCTTTCTTTCTCTCTAACACATCATATTAATCACCATCTGAGGGAGGAAGAGGAAGTTGACTGCATGGCAGAGAGTTGGAGAACATGTGTTTTTCACAAAGAATACTGAAGAAAACAAATAAGCACCTTTTTTTTAAAGCATTTTAATTTCCCTCCTCAAAATACATCAGATATTTATTATCGCTCTCATTCTTATTCCCAGCTCTCTATTCTTTTTATCCTGGGAGGTTGGGGCAATAGCCCCGGAGTGTTCCTATAAGTAATGTAGACATTTGGGACAAACAACGTCCATCCACAGCTAAAACAACGGCCATCCACAGCTCAGAGCTCGTCTACATAGACTGGGCATCTGCCGCCTGTAATCAATCCCTCTCCTGAATACGAATCAGAATAATGAGTCAATTAATGTGCTGAAACTGCAATGGGAGAGAGAAGAGAGAGAGGGAGAGGAGAGAGAGAGAGAGAGAGAGATAGAGAGAGAGAGAGAGAGAGAGAGACAGAGAGGGAGAGAGAGAGAGAGAGAGAGAGAGAGGGAGAGAGAGAGAGATGGGGGAATGAAAGGGGGTGGCTGAGACTTGTACAGCCTGACCTGTATGTTCTGTATTCTCACTGCTGCTATTGTATTGTAATGTGATGGTGATGCTGTTGTTTTGTGTCTGCTGCTATTGTAATGTGATGCTGTTGTTTTGTATCTGCTGCTATTGTAATGTGATGCTGTTGTTTTGTGTCTGCTGTTATTGTAATGTGATGCTGTTGTTTGTATCTGCTGCTATTGTAATGTGATGGTGATGCTGTTGTTTTGTATCTGCTGCTACTGTAATGTGATGCTGTTGTTTGTATCTGCTGCTATTGTAATGTGATGCTGTTGTTTTGTGTCTGCTGCTATTGTAATGTGATGCTGTTGTTTTGTATCTGCTGCTATTGAAATGTGATGCTGTTGTTTTGTATCTGCTGCTATTGTAATGTGATGCTGTTGTTTTGTATCTGCTGCTATTGTAATGTGATGCTGTTGTTTTGTGTCTGCTGTTATTGTAATGTGATGCTGTTGTTTTGTGTCTGCTGCTATTGTAATGTGATGGTGATGCTGTTGTTTTGTGTCTGCTGCTATTGTAATGTGATGCTGTTGTTTTGTATCTGCTGCTACTGTAATGTGATGCTGTTGTTTGTGTCTGCTGCTATTGTAATGTGATGGTGATGCTGTTGTTTTGTATCTGCTCCTATTGTAATGTGATGCTGTTGTTTTGTATCTGCTGCTACTGTAATGTGATGCTGTTGTTTGTGTCTGCTGCTATTGTAATGTGATGGTGATGCTGTTGTTTGTATCTGCTCCTATTGTAATGTGATGCTGTTGTTTGTGTCTGCTGCTATTGTAATGTGATGCTGTTGTTTTGTATCTGCTGCTATTGTAATGTGATGCTGTTGTTTTGTATCTGCTGCTATTGTAATGTGATGGTGATGCTGTTGTTTTGTATCTGCTGCTATTGTAATGTGATGCTGTTGTTTTGTATCTGCTGCTATTGTAATGTGATGCTGTTGTTTTGTGTCTGCTGCTATTGTAATGTGATGCTGTTGTTTTGTGTCTGCTGCTATTGTAATGTGATGCTGTTGTTTTGTGTCTGCTGCTATTGTAATGTGATGCTGTTGTTTTGTATCTGCTCCTATTGTAATGTGATGCTGTTGTTTGTATCTGCTCCTATTGTAATGTGATGGTGATGCTGTTGTTTTGTATCTGCTGCTATTGTAATGTGATGCTGTTGTTTTGTATCTGCTGCTATTGTAATGTGATGCTGTTGTTTTGTGTCTGCTGCTATTGTAATGTGATGGTGTTGTTTTGTATCTGCTGCTATTGTAATGTGATGCTGTTGTTTTGTATCTGCTGTTATTGTAATGTGATGCTGTTGTTTTGTGTCTGCTGCTATTGTAATGTGATGCTGTTGTTTTGTGTCTGCTGCTATTGTAATGTGATGCTGTTGTTTTGTATCTGCTGCTATTGTAATGTGATGCTGTTGTTTTGTATCTGCTGCTATTGTAATGTGATGCTGTTGTTTTGTATCTGCTGCTATTGTAATGTGATGCTGATGCTGTTGTTTTGTATCTGCTGCTATTGTAATGTGATGCTGTTGTTTGTGTCTGCTGCTATTGTAATGTGATGCTGTTGTTTTGTATCTGCTGCTATTGTAATGTGATGCTGTTGTTTGTATCTGCTGCTATTGTAATGTGATGCTGTTGTTTTGTATCTGCTGCTATTGTAATGATGATGCTGTTGTTTTGTATCTGCTGCTATTGTAATGTGATGCTGTTGTTTTGTGTCTGCTGCTATTGTAATGTGATGGTGATGCTGTTGTTTTGCGATAGAAACAATACCTGGATGTCTTTAAAAAGCAGAAGCAGAGCCGCCAGCCACTCTCATGACCGATTGGTCTGCTTGACACCAGCCCTGTGTTGCTTTAAGTGAGAAACCTGGAGTTTAATTGCAAAGGGCACATTGGGCATGAATCACCACCCAGGAGAGAGAGATGGGGAGAGAGACAGAGAGAGAGAGAGAGAGAGAGAGAGAGACAGAGAGACAGAGAGACAGAGACAGAGACAGAGACAGAGAGACAGAGAGAGAGAGAACAGAGACAGAGACAGAGAAGAGAGATGGGGGGAGAGAGACAGAGAGAGACAGAGAGAGAGAGAGGGGAGAGAGAGAGAGAGAGAGAGAGAGAGAGATGGGGGGAGAGACAGACAGAGAGAGAGAAGAAGAGAGAGAGAGAGAGAGAGATGGGGGAGAGAGACAGAGAGAGACAGAGAGAGAGGTAGGGGAGAGAGACAGAGAGAGAGAGAGAGAGAGAGAGAGAGAGATGGGGGGAGAGACAGACAGAGAGAAGAGAGAGAGAGAGGTGGAGAGAGACGAGAGAGAGAGAGACAGAAAGAGAGAGAGAGACAGAGATGAGGGAGAGAGACAGAGAGAGAGAGAGAGAGAGAGAGAGAGAGAGAGAGAGAGAGAGAGAGAGAGAGAGAGAGAGAGTGAGAGACAGAGACAGAGAGACAGAGAGAGAGAGCAGAGACAGAGACAGAGACAGAGACAGAGAGAGAGAGAGAGATGGGGGAGAGAGACAGAGAGGAGACAGAGAGAGAGATGGGGGAGAGAGACAGAGATGGGGGAGAGAGACAGAGAGAGAGAGAGAGAGAGAGAGAGGGAGAGAGGGAGAGAGGGGAGAGCAGGAGAGAGACAGAGAGAGAGAGAGAGAGAGAGAGAGAGAGAGAGAGAGAGAGAGGGGGAGAGATAGAGGGAGGTAGGAGGAGAGATAGAGAGAGATGGGGAGTGGGAGAGAAGGACAAAGAGAAATGTAAAGAGAGTACACGTAGACTGACCCAAAGTGGCCTCGACTGGATATAGAGCATCAACAGACTCCACCTCCTCTCTTCCTCAGTATCCTCTCTCTCCTCAGTGATGATGCTGATATTAATATAATAAGATATGGCATAATCAGCAAGACTCCCTCCTCTCTCCCTCAGTATCTCTCTCTCAGTGATAGTGTGATATTAATATAATAAGATATGGCATAGTCAGCAAGGCTCCACCTCCTCTCTCCCTCAGTATCTCTCTCAGTGATGGTGATATTAGTATAATAGATGTGGCAGTCGCGGGACCATCTTCCAGACCTCTCTCGTGAGGGTGGATATTAATTAGTAAGATATGGCTATAGTGTGTCAGCAAGACTCCCACCTCCTCTCTCCTCAGTATCTATCTATCTCAGTGATGATGATGATAGTTAATATGATAGATATGGCATAATCAGCAAGACTCTCACCTCCTCTCTCACTCAGTACCTCTCTCTCAGTGATGGTGATGTGATATAATAAGATATAGTATATGGAGCATGGTCAGCAAGACTCCCACCTCCTCTCTCCTCAGTATCTCTCTCTCTCAGTGATGGTGTGATATTAATATAATAAGATATGGTATATGGTATAGTCAGCAAGACTCACCCTCTCCTCTCTCGCCTCAGGTGGTGGATATTGTACAGCTGGGATGTGGCAGTCAGCAGGGCCTACTCTCCCTCAGCATCTCTGAGTGATGGTGCGATATTAATATAATAAGGTATGGCATAAGTCAACAAGACTCTCCACCTCTCTCCCCTCAGTATCTCTCTCAGTGATGGTGTGATATTAGTCTAATAAGATATAGGTCTATGGTATAATCAGCAGGACTCCACCTCTCTCTCATACCCTCTCATCTCAGTGTGATCAGGTATTAATCTAATGAAGATAATCTGGCACAATGCCAGTGGAGACTCTCACCTCCTCTCTCCCTCAGCATCTCTCTCTCAGTGATGGTGTATATTAATATAATAAGATATGGTATATGGTATAGTCAGCAAGACTCCCACCTCTCTCTCCCTCAGTATCTCTCTCAGTGATGCATGTGTTATGTAATATAATAAGAATGGCATAATCAGCAAGACTCTCACCTCCTCTCTCTCCTCAGCTATCTCTCTCAGTGATGGTGTGATATTAATATAATAAGATATGGTATATGGCATAGTCAGCAAGACTCCACCTCCTCTCTCCTCAGATATCTCTCTCTCAGTGATGATGTGATATTAATATAATAAGATATGGCATAATCAGCAGACCCACCTCCCTCTACTCCTCAGTATCTCTCTCTCTCAGTGATGATGTGATCATTAATATAATAGAGATATGCAGCATAATCAGCAGACTCCACCTCCTCTCCCTCAGTATCTCTCTTCAGTGATGATGTGATATTAATATAATAAGATATGGCATAATCAGCAAGACTCACCTCCTCTCTCCCTCAGTATCTCCTCTCTCAGTGATGATGTGATATTAATATCATAAGATATGCGTAATCAACAAGACTCCCCTCCTCTCCTCAGTAGTCTCTCTCTCAGTGATGATGTGATATTAATATAATAAGATACCAAGGCATATGGTATGAGTCAGCAAGGCTCCCACTCCTCTCTCCTCAGTATCTCTCTCTCTCAGTGATGATGTGATATTAATATAACAAGATGTATACAATCAGCAAGACTCCCACCTCCTCTCTCCCTCAGTATCTCTTTCTCTCAGTGATGATGTGATATTAATATAATAAGATATGGTATATGGTGTAGTCAGCAAGACTCCCACCTCCTCTCCCCCTCAGTATCTCTTTCTCTCAGTGATGATGTGATATTAATATAATAAGATATGGTATATGGTGTAGTCAGCAAGACTCCCACCTCCTCTCTGCCATTTAGCAGATACTGTTAACCAAAGTAGACGTACAGTCATGAGTGAATACATGTTATGTGTGGGTTGTCCCGGGAATCAAACCCACTACGCTGACGATGCAAGCACCATGCTCTTGGTGCACCAAGCTACAAATAACCGCAGCTAACATTGACTGATCAGACCTTTCTGTGGGTGTCCAGGTGTCCAGGTCTATTCAGAACAGCCTATTTATTCCAGGTTAACCGTGTTGACCCTGTCATCTCTTCTCTCTGCTTACTCAGAGGGACTGATATATTACAGTACCGTCAACTACACTGTCCATATTACTGACTGTCCATTCAAGCTCCCTCTTTATGCAGAGCCAACTACTAGGTTTGGGGTCAATTCCATTTTAATTACAGTCAATTCAGACAGTCCAACCAAATTC
>NW_026282314.1:0-6678 GCF_023373465.1 Oncorhynchus keta | reverse complement strand
TCCTGTTATATTCAGCTCATAGTGTCTCCTGTTATGTTTAGCTCATAGTGTCTCCTGTTATATTTCAGCTCATAGTGTCTCCTGTTATGTTCAGCTCATAGTGTCTCCTGTATACTGTTCTCTCTTACTGCCTCTGTTCTACTGACTGTTATGTTCAGCTCATAGTGTCTCCTGTTATGTTCAGCTCATAGTGCTCTCCTGTTATGTTCAGCTCATAGTGTCTCCTGTTATATTCAGCTCATAGTGTCTCTGTTATATTCAGCTCATAGTGTCTCCTGTTATGTTCAGCTCATAGTGTCTCCTGTTATGTTCAGCTCATAGTGTCTCCTGTTATGTTCAGCTCATAGTGTCTCCTGTTATGTTCAGCTCATAGTGTCTCCTGTTATATTCAGCTCATAGTGTCTCCTGTTATGTTCAGCTCATAGTGTCTCCTGTTATGTTCAGCTCATAGTGTCTCCTGTTATGTTCAGCTCATAGTGTCTCCTGTTATGTTCAGCTCATAGTGTCTCCTGTTATGTTCAGCTCATAGTGTCTCCTGTTATGTTCAGCTCATAGTGTCTCCTGTTATATTCAGCTCATAGTGTCTCCTGTTATGTTCAGCTCATAGTGTCTCCTGTTATGTTCAGCTCATAGTGTCTCCTGTTATATTCAGCTCATAGTGTCTCCTGTTATGTTCAGCTCTAGTGTCTCCTGTTATGTTCAGCTCATAGTGTCTCCTGTTATGTTCAGCTCATAGTGTCTCCTGTTATGTTCAGCTCATAGTGTCTCTGTTATGTTCAGCTCATAGTGTCTCCTGTTATGTTCAGCTCATAGTGTCTCCTGTTATGTTCAGCTCAGGTGTCTCCTGTTATGTTCAGCTCATAGTGTCTCCTGTTATGTTCAGCTCATAGTGTCTCCTGTTATGTTCAGCTCATGAGTGTCTCCTGTTATGTTCAGCTCATAGTGTCTCCTGTTATGTTCAGCTCCAGTGTCTCCTGTTATATTCAGCTCATAGTGTCTCCTGTTATGTTCAGCTCATAGTGTCTCCTGTTATGTTCAGCTCATAGTGTCTCCTGTTATGTTCAGCTCATAGTGTCTCCTGTTATGTTCAGCTCATAGTGTCTCCTGTTATGTTCAGCTCATAGTGTCTCCTGTTATGTTCAGCTCATAGTGTCTCCTGTTATGTTCAGCTCATAGTGTCTCCTGTTATGTTCAGCTCATAGTGTCTCCTGTTATGTTCAGCTCATAGTGTCTCCTGTTATGTTCAGCTCATAGTGTCTCCTGTTATGTTCAGCTCATAGTGTCTCCTGTTATATTCAGCTCATAGTGTCTCCTGTTATGTTCAGCTCATAGTGTCTCCTGTTATGTTCAGCTCATAGTGTCTCCTGTTATGTTCAGCTCATAGTGTCTCCTGTTATGTTCAGCTCATAGTGTCTCCTGTTACTGTCCTCTCTTCTACTGACTGTTATGTTCAGCTCATAGTGTCTCCTGTTATGTTCAGCTCATAGTGTCTCCTGTTATGTTCAGCTCATAGTGTCTCCTGTTATGTTCAGCTCATAGTGTCTCCTGTTACTGTCCTCTCTTCTACTGACTGTTATGTTCAGCTCATAGTGTCTCCTGTTATGTTCAGCTCATAGTGTCTCCTGTTATGTTCAGCTCATAGTGTCTCCTGTTATGTTCAGCTCATAGTGTCTCCTGTTATGTTCAGCTCATAGTGTCTCCTGTTATGTTCAGCTCATAGTGTCTCCTGTTATGTTCAGCTCATAGTGTCTCCTGTTATATTCAGCTCATAGTGTCTCCTGTTATGTTCAGCTCATAGTGTCTCCTGTTATGTTCAGCTCATAGTGTCTCCTGTTATGTTCAGCTCATAGTGTCTCCTGTTATGTTCAGCTCATAGTGTCTCCTGTTATGTTCAGCTCATAGTGTCTCCTGTTATGTTCAGCTCATAGTGTCTCCTGTTATGTTCAGCTCATAGTGTCTCCTGTTATATTCAGCTCAGTGTCTCCTGTTATATTCAGCTCATAGTGTCTCCTGTTATGTTCAGCTCATAGTGTCTCCTGTTATGTTCAGCTCATAGTGTCTCCTGTTATGTTCAGCTCCAGTGTCTCCTGTTATGTTCAGCTCATAGTGTCTCCTGTTATGTTCAGCTCATAGTGTCTCCTGTTATGTTCAGCTCATAGTGTCTCCTGTTATGTTCAGCTCATAGTGTCTCCTGTTATGTTCAGCTCATAGTGTCTCCTGTTATGTTCAGCTCATAGTGTCTCCTGTTATGTTCAGCTCATAGTGTCTCCTGTTATATTCAGCTCAGTGTCTCCTGTTATATTCAGCTCATAGTGTCTCCTGTTATGTTCAGCTCATAGTGTCTCCTGTTATGTTCAGCTCATAGTGTCTCCTGTTATGTTCAGCTCATAGTGTCTCCTGTTATGTTCAGCTCATAGTGTCTCCTGTTATATTCAGCTCATAGTGTCTCCTGTTATGTTCAGCTCATAGTGTCTCCTGTTATGTTCAGCTCATAGTGTCTCCTGTTATGTTCAGCTCATAGTGTCTCCTGTTATATTCAGCTCATAGTGTCTCCTGTTATATTCAGCTCATAGTGTCTCCTGTTATGTTCAGCTCATAGTGTCTCCTGTTATGTTCAGCTCATAGTGTCTCCTGTTATGTTCAGCTCATAGTGTCTCCTGTTATGTTCAGCTCATAGTGTCTCCTGTTATATTCAGCTCATAGTGTCTCCTGTTATGTTCAGCTCATAGTGTCTCCTGTTATGTTCAGCTCATAGTGTCTCCTGTTACTGTCCTCTCTTCTACTGACTGTTATATTCAGCTCATAGTGTCTCCTGTTATGTTCAGCTCATAGTGTCTCCTGTTATGTTCAGCTCATAGTGTCTCCTGTTACTGTCCTCTCTTCTACTGACTGTTATGTTCAGCTCATAGTGTCTCCTGTTATGTTCAGCTCATAGTGTCTCCTGTTATGTTCAGCTCATAGTGTCTCCTGTTATATTCAGCTCATAGTGTCTCCTGTTATATTCAGCTCATAGTGTCTCCTGTTATGTTCAGCTCATAGTGTCTCCTGTTATGTTCAGCTCATAGTGTCTCCTGTTATGTTCAGCTCATAGTGTCTCCTGTTATGTTCAGCTCATAGTGTCTCCTGTTATGTTCAGCTCACTAGTGTCTCCTGTTATGTTCAGCTCATAGTGTCTCCTGTTATATTCAGCTCATAGTGTCTCCTGTTATGTTCAGCTCATAGTGTCTCCTGTTATGTTCAGCTCATAGTGTCTCCTGTTATGTTCAGCTCATAGTGTCTCCTGTTATGTTCAGCTCATAGTGTCTCCTGTTACTGTCCTCTCTTCTACTGACTGTTATGTTCAGCTCATAGTGTCTCCTGTTATGTTCAGCTCATAGTGTCTCCTGTTATGTTCAGCTCATAGTGTCTCCTGTTACTGTCCTCTCTTCTACTGACTGTTATGTTCAGCTCATAGTGTCTCCTGTTATGTTCAGCTCATAGTGTCTCCTGTTATGTTCAGCTCATAGTGTCTCCTGTTATGTTCAGCTCATAGTGTCTCCTGTTATGTTCAGCTCATAGTGTCTCCTGTTACTGTCCTCTCTTCTACTGACTGTTATGTTCAGCTCATAGTGTCTCCTGTTATGTTCAGCTCATAGTGTCTCCTGTTATGTTCAGCTCATAGTGTCTCCTGTTATGTTCAGCTCATAGTGTCTCCTGTTATATTCAGCTCATAGTGTCTCCTGTTATATTCAGCTCATAGTGTCTCCTGTTATGTTCAGCTCATAGTGTCTCCTGTTATGTTCAGCTCATAGTGTCTCCTGTTATGTTCAGCTCATAGTGTCTCCTGTTATATTCAGCTCATAGTGTCTCCTGTTATGTTCAGCTCATAGTGTCTCCTGTTATGTTCAGCTCATAGTGTCTCCTGTTATGTTCAGCTCATAGTGTCTCCTGTTATGTTCAGCTCATAGTGTCTCCTGTTATGTTCAGCTCATGTGTCTCCTGTTATGTTCAGCTCATAGTGTCTCCTGTTATGTTCAGCTCAGTGTCTCCTGTTATGTTCAGCTCATAGTGTCTCCTGTTATATTCAGCTCATAGTGTCTCCTGTTATGTTCAGCTCATAGTGTCTCCTGTTATGTTCAGCTCATAGTGTCTCCTGTTATATTCAGCTCATAGTGTCTCCTGTTATGTTCAGCTCATAGTGTCTCCTGTTATGTTCAGCTCATAGTGTCTCCTGTTATGTTCAGCTCATAGTGTCTCCTGTTATGTTCAGCTCATAGTGTCTCCTGTTATGTTCAGCTCATAGTGTCTCCTGTTATGTTCAGCTCATAGTGTCTCCTGTTACTGTCCTCTCTTCTACTGACTGTTATGTTCAGCTCATAGTGTCTCCTGTTATGTTCAGCTCATAGTGTCTCCTGTTATGTTCAGCTCATAGTGTCTCCTGTTACTGTCCTCTCTTCTACTGACTGTTATGTTCAGCTCATAGTGTCTCCTGTTATGTTCAGCTCATAGTGTCTCCTGTTATGTTCAGCTCATAGTGTCTCCTGTTATGTTCAGCTCATAGTGTCTCCTGTTACTGTCCTCTCTTCTACTGACTGTTATGTTCAGCTCATAGTGTCTCCTGTTATGTTCAGCTCATAGTGTCTCCTGTTATGTTCAGCTCATAGTGTCTCCTGTTATGTTCAGCTCATAGTGTCTCCTGTTATGTTCAGCTCATAGTGTCTCCTGTTATGTTCAGCTCATAGTGTCTCCTGTTATATTCAGCTCATAGTGTCTCCTGTTATGTTCAGCTCATAGTGTCTCCTGTTATATTCAGCTCATAGTGTCTCCTGTTATGTTCAGCTCATAGTGTCTCCTGTTATGTTCAGCTCATAGTGTCTCCTGTTATGTTCAGCTCATAGTGTCTCCTGTTATGTTCAGCTCATAGTGTCTCCTGTTATGTTCAGCTCATAGTGTCTCCTGTTATGTTCAGCTCATAGTGTCTCCTGTTATGTTCAGCTCATAGTGTCTCCTGTTATGTTCAGCTCATAGTGTCTCCTGTTATGTTCAGCTCATAGTGTCTCCTGTTATATTCAGCTCATAGTGTCTCCTGTTATGTTCAGCTCATAGTGTCTCCTGTTACTGTCTCTCTCTACTGACTGTTATGTTCAGCTCATAGTGTCTCCTGTTATGTTCAGCTCATAGTGTCTCCTGTTATGTTCAGCTCATAGTGTCTCCTGTTATGTTCAGCTCATAGTGTCTCCTGTTATGTTCAGCTCATAGTGTCTCCTGTTATGTTCAGCTCATAGTGTCTCCTGTTATGTTCAGCTCATAGTGTCTCCTGTTATGTTCAGCTCATAGTGTCTCCTGTTACTGTCCTCTCTTCTACTGACTGTTATGTTCAGCTCATAGTGTCTCCTGTTATGTTCAGCTCATAGTGTCTCCTGTTATGTTCAGCTCATAGTGTCTCCTGTTATGTTCAGCTCATAGTGTCTCCTGTTATGTTCAGCTCATAGTGTCTCCTGTTATGTTCAGCTCATAGTGTCTCCTGTTATGTTCAGCTCATAGTGTCTCCTGTTATGTTCAGCTCATAGTGTCTCCTGTTATATTCAGCTCAGTGTCTCCTGTTATATTCAGCTCATAGTGTCTCCTGTTATGTTCAGCTCATAGTGTCTCCTGTTATGTTCAGCTCATAGTGTCTCCTGTTATGTTCAGCTCATAGTGTCTCCTGTTATGTTCAGCTCATAGTGTCTCCTGTTATGTTCAGCTCATAGTGTCTCCTGTTATATTCAGCTCAGTGTCTCCTGTTATATTCAGCTCATAGTGTCTCCTGTTATGTTCAGCTCATAGTGTCTCCTGTTATGTTCAGCTCATAGTGTCTCCTGTTATGTTCAGCTCATAGTGTCTCCTGTTATGTTCAGCTCATAGTGTCTCCTGTTACTGTCCTCTCTTCTACTGACTGTTATGTTCAGCTCATAGTGTCTCCTGTTATTCAGCTCATAGTGTCTCCTGTTATATTCAGCTCATAGTGTCTCCTGTTATGTTCAGCTCATAGTGTCTCCTGTTACTGTCCTCTCTTCTACTGACTGTTATGTTCAGCTCATAGTGTCTCCTGTTATATTCAGCTCATAGTGTCTCCTGTTATATTCAGCTCATAGTGTCTCCTGTTATGTTCAGCTCATAGTGTCTCCTGTTATGTTCAGCTCATAGTGTCTCCTGTTATGTTCAGCTCATAGTGTCTCCTGTTATGTTCAGCTCAGTGTCTCCTGTTATGTTCAGCTCATAGTGTCTCCTGTTATGTTCAGCTCATAGTGTCTCCTGTTATGTTCAGCTCATAGTGTCTCCTGTTACTGTCCTCTCTTCTACTGACTGTTATGTTCAGCTCATAGTGTCTCCTGTTATGTTCAGCTCATAGTGTCTCCTATTATGTTCAGCTCATAGTGTCCTGTTATATTCAGCTCATAGTGTCTCCTGTTATGTTCAGCTCATAGTGTCTCCTGTTATGTTCAGCTCATAGTGTCTCCTGTTATGTTCAGCTCATAGTGTCTCCTGTTATGTTCAGCTCATAGTGTCTCCTGTTATATTCAGCTCATAGTGTCTCCTGTTATATTCAGCTCATAGTGTCTCCTGTTATATTCAGCTCATAGTGTCTCCTGTTATGTTCAGCTCATAGTGTCTCCTGTTATATTCAGCTCATAGTGTCTCCTGTTATATTCAGCTCAT
>NW_026282313.1:127500-138286 GCF_023373465.1 Oncorhynchus keta | reverse complement strand
CTAGTTAGTGTCTGGTATATTTAAATGGGGTCCAGCTGGAATCACATCACTAGTTAGTAGTGTCTGTTAGTGTCTGGTATATTTAAATGGGGTCCAGCTGGAATCACATCACTAGTTAGTGTCTGGTCTATTTAAATGGGGTCCAGCTGGAATCACATCACTAGTTAGTGTCTGGTCTATTTAAATGGGGTCCAGCTGGAATCACATCACTAGTTAGTGTCTGGTCTATTTAAATGGGGTCCAGCTGGAATCACATCAGTTAGTAGTGTCTGGTCTATTTAAATGGGGTCCAGCTGGAATCACATCACTAGTTAGTGTCTGGTCTATTTAAATGGGGTCCAGCTGGAATCACATCACTAGTTAGTGTCTGGTCTATTTAAATGGGGTCCAGCTGGAATCACATCACTAGTTAGTGTCTGGTATATTTAAATGGGGTCCAGCTGGAATCACATCACTAGTTAGTGTCTGGTCTATTTAAATGGGGTCCAGCTGGAATCACATCACTAGTTAGTGTCTGGTCTATTTAAATGGGGTCCAGCTGGAATCACATCACTAGTTAGTGTCTGGTCTATTTAAATGGGGTCCAGCTGGAATCACATCACTAGTTAGTGTCTGGTCTATTTAAATGGGGTCCAGCTGGAATCACATCACTAGATAGTGTCTGGTCTATTTAAATGGGGTCCAGCTGGAATCACATCACTAGTTAGTGTCTGGTCTATTTAAATGGGGTCCAGTTGGAATCATTTAAATGGGGTCCAGCTGGAATCACATCACTAGTTAGTGTCTGGTCTATTTAAATGGGGTCCAGCTAGTATCCATCACTAGTTAATCACATCACTAGATAGTGTCTGGTCTATTTAAATGGGGTCCAGCTGGAATCACATCACTAGTTAGTGTCTGGTCTGGTCTATTTAAATGGGGTCCAGCTGGTTAGTGTCTGGTATATTTAAATGGGGTCCAGCTGGAATCACATCACTAGTTAGTGTCTGGTCTATTTAAATGGGGTCCAGTTGGAATCACATCACTAGTTAGTGTCTGGTCTATTTAAATGGGGTCCAGCTGGAATCACATCACACTAGTTAGTGTCTGGTCTATTTAAATGGGGTCCAGCTGGAATCACATCACTAGATAGTGTCTGGTCTATTTAAATGGGGTCCAGCTGGAATCACATCACTAGTTAGTGTCTGGTCTATTTAAATGGGGTCCAGCTGGAATCACATCACTAGTTAGTGTCTGGTCTATTTAAATGGGGTCACATCACTAGCTGGTCTAGTTTAAAAATGGGGTCAGTTGGAATCATCACTAGTTAGTGTCTGGTCTATTTAAATGGGGTCCAGCTAGTATCCATCACTAGTTAGTGTCTGGTCTATTTAAATGGGGTCCAGCTAGTATCCATCACTAGTTAGTGTCTGGTCTATTTAAATGGGGTCCAGCTAGTATCCATCACTAGATAGTGTCTGGTCTATTTAAATGGGGTCCAGCTAGTATCCATCACTAGTTAGTGTCTGGTCTATTTAAATGGGGTCCAGCTATTTAAATGGGTCTATTTAAATGGGGTCCAGCTGGAATCACATCACTAGTTAGTGTCTGGTCTATTTAAATGGGGTCAGCTGGAATCACATCACTAGTTAGTGTCTGGTCTATTTAAATGGGGTCCAGCTGGAATCACATCACTAGTTAGTGTCTGGTCTATTTAAATGGGGTCCAGCTGGAATCACATCACTAGTTAGTGTCTGGTCTATTTAAATGGGGTCCAGCTGGAATCACATCACTAGTTAGTGTCTGGTCTATTTAAATGGGGTCCAGCTGGTATCCATCACTAGTTAGTGTCTGGTCTATTTAAATGGGGTCCAGCTGGAATCACATCACTAGTTAGTGTCTGGTCTATTTAAATGGGGTCCAGCTGGAATCCATCACTAGTTAGTGTCTGGTCTATTTAAATGGGGTCCAGCTGGAATCACATCACTAGTCCACTAGTTAGTGTCTGGTCTATTTAAATGGGGTCCAGCTAGTATCCATCACTAGTTAGTGTCTGGTCTATTTAAATGGGGTCCAGCTGGAATCACATCACTAGTTAGTGTCTGGTCTATTTAAATGGGGTCCAGCTGGAATCCATCACTAGTTAGTGTCTGGTCTATTTAAATGGGGTCCAGCTAGTATCCATCACTAGATAGTGTCTGGTCTATTTAAATGGGGTCCAGCTAGTATCCATCACTAGTTAGTGTCTGGTCTATTTAAATGGGGTCCAGCTAGTATCCATCACTAGTTAGTGTCTGGTCTATTTAAATGGGGTCCAGCTGGAATCACATCACTAGAAGTCACTATTTAAATGGGGTCCAGCTAGTTCCATCACTAGTTAGTCTGGTCTATTTAAATGGGGTCCAGCTGGAATCACATCACTAGTTAGTGTCTGGTCTATTTAAATGGGGTCCAGCTGGAATCACATCACTAGTTAGTGTCTGGTCTATTTAAATGGGGTCCAGCTGGAATCACATCACTAGATAGTGTCTGGTCTATCACTTTAATTTAAATGGGGTCCATGGGGGTCCAGCTAGTATCCATCACTAGATTGTCTGGTCTAGTGTCTGGTCTATTTAAATGGGGTCCAGCTCCATCACTAGATAGTGTCTGGTCTATTTAAATGGGGTCCAGCTAGTATCATCACTAGATAGTGTCTGGTCTATTTAAATGGGGTCCAGCTGGAATCACATCACTAGTTAGTGTCTGGTCTATTTAAATGGGGTCCATTTATCACTAGTTAGTGGGTCCATTTAAATGGGGTCCAGCTGGAATCACATCACTAGTTAGTGTCTGGTCTATTTAAATGGGGTCCAGCTGGAATCACATCACTAGTTAGTGTCTGGTCTATTTAAATGGGGTCCAGCTAGTATCCATCACTAGTTAGTGTCTGGTCTATTTAAATGGGGTCCAGCTGGAATCCATCACTAGTTAGTGTCTGGTCTATTTAAATGGGGTCCAGCTAGTATCCATCACTAGTTAGTGTCTGGTCTATTTAAATGGGGTCCAGCTAGAATCACATCACTAGTTAGTGTCTGGTCTATTTAAATGGGGTCCAGCTAGTATCCATCACTAGTTAGTGTCTGGTCTATTTAAATGGGGTCCAGCTAGTATCCATCACTAGTTAGTGTCTGGTCTATTTAAATGGGGTCCAGCTGGAATCACATCACTAGTTAGTGTCTGGTCTATTTAAATGGGGTCCAGCTGGAATCACATCACTAGTTAGTGTCTGGTCTATTTAAATGGGGTCCAGCTAGAATCCATCACTAGTTAGTGTCTGGTCTATTTAAATGGGGTCCAGCTGGAGTATCACATCAGTAGTGTCTGGTCTATTTAAATGGGGTCCAGCTAGTATCCATCACTAGATTAGTGTCTGGTCTATTTAAATGGGGTCCAGCTGGAATCACATCACTAGTTAGTGTCTGGTCTATTTAAATGGGGTCCAGCTAGGTCCATCACTAGTTAGTGTCTGGTCTATTTAAATGGGGTCCAGTTGGAATCATCACTAGATAGTGTCTGGTCTATTTAAATGGGGTCCAGCTAGTATCACATCACTGGAATCAGTTAGTGTCTGGTCTATTTAAATGGGGTCCAGCTAGAATCACATCACTAGATAGTGTCTGGTCTATTTAAATGGGGTCCAGCTGGAATCACATCACTAGTTAGTGTCTGGTCTATTTAAATGGGGTCCAGCTGGAATCACATCACTAGTTAGTGTCTGGTCTATTTAAATGGGGTCCAGCTGGAATCCATCACTAGTTAGTGTCTGGTCTATTTAAATGGGGTCCAGCTAGTATCCATCACTAGTTAGTGTCTGGTCTATTTAAATGGGGTCCAGCTGGAATCACATCACTAGTTAGTGTCTGGTCTATTTAAATGGGGTCCAGCTAGTATCCATCACTAGTTAGTGTCTGGTCTATTTAAATGGGGTCCAGCTGGTATCCATCACTAGTTAGTGTCTGGTCTATTTAAATGGGGTCCAGCTGGAATCACATCACTAGTTAGTGTCTGGTCTATTTAAATGGGGTCCAGCTGGAATCACATCACTAGTTAGTGTCTGGTCTATTTAAATGGGGTCCAGCTAGTATCCATCACTAGATAGTGTCTGGTCTATTTAAATGGGGTCCAGCTGGAATCACATCACTAGTTAGTGTCTGGTCTATTTAAATGGGGTCCAGCTAGTATCCATCACTAGTTAGTGTCTGGTCTATTTAAATGGGGTCCAGCTAGTATCCATCACTAGTTAGTGTCTGGTCTATTTAAATGGGGTCCAGCTAGTATCCATCACTAGATAGTGTGGTCTATTTAAATGGGGTCCAGCTGGAATCTGGTCTATTTAAATGGGGTCCAGCTAGTATCCATCACTAGATAGTGTCTGGTCTATTTAAATGGGGTCCAGCTGGAATCACATCACTAGTTAGTGTCTGGTCTATTTAAATGGGGTCCAGCTAGTATCCATCACTAGTTAGTGTCTGGTCTATTTAAATGGGGTCCAGTTAGTGCCTGGTCTATTTAAATGGGGTCAGCTAGTATCATCACTAGATAGTGTCTGGTCTATTTAAATGGGGTCCAGTATCCATCACTAGGTGTCTGGTCTATTTAAATGGGGTCCAGCTGGAATCACATCACTAGTTAGTGTCTGGTCTATTTAAATGGGGTCCAGCTAGTATCCATCACTAGTTAGTGTCTGGTCTATTTAAATGGGGTCCAGCTGGAATCACATCACTAGTTAGTGTCTGGTCTATTTAAATGGGGTCCAGCTGGAATCACATCACTAGTTAGTGTCTGGTCTATTTAAATGGGGTCCAGCTAGTATCCATCACTAGATAGTGTCTGGTCTATTTAAATGGGGTCCAGCTAGTATCCATCACTAGTTAGTGTCTGGTCTATTTAAATGGGGTCCAGCTAGATCCATCACTAGTTAGTGTCTGGTCTATTTAATCCATGGGGTGGGGTCCAGCTGGGGTCCAGCTAGTATCCATCACTAGTTAGTGTCTGGTCTATTTAAATGGGGTCCAGTTAGTGTCTGGTCTATTTAAATGGGGTCCAGCTAGTATCCATCACTAGTTAGTGTCTGGTCTATTTAAATGGGGTCCAGCTAGTATCCATCACTAGTTAGTGTCTGGTCTATTTAAATGGGGTCCAGCTAGTATCCATCACTAGTTAGTGTCTGGTCTATTTAAATGGGGTCCAGCTGGAATCACATCACTAGATAGTGTCTGGTCTATTTAAATGGGGTCCAGCTGGAATCACATCACTAGTTAGTGTCTGGTCTATTTAAATGGGGTCCAGCTAGTATCCATCACTAGTTAGTGTCTGGTCTATTTAAATGGGGTCCAGTTGGAATCACATCACTAGATAGTGTCTGGTCTATTTAAATGGGGTCCAGCTAGTATCCATCACTAGTTAGTGTCTGGTCTATTTAAATGGGGTCCAGTTGGAATCACATCACTAGTTAGTGTCTGGTCTATTTAAATGGGGTCCAGCTGGAATCACATCACTAGTTAGTGTCTGGTCTATTTAAATGGGGTCCAGCTGGAATCACATCACTAGTTAGTGTCTGGTCTATTTAAATGGGGGAAGTTGTGTGTTGTGTGTGTGTTGTGTGTTGTGTGTTGTGTGTGTGTGTGTGTGTGTGTTGTGTTGTGTGTGTGTGTTGTGTGTTGTGTGTTGTGTGTGTTGTGTGTCACTCACCGAGAGAAGGCTTTCTGCCAGCTTTTCTGGAAAGTTCTCGGGTGGCATGATCCCAAGAGCTGGCCTGTTCACAAACGCACTCTGAGAGGAGGAAGAGGTAAACATGGGGAACTCAGCAGGACTGTCAGATAAACCTGAGGAGAGATGTTCAACTCCAATGTCTTCTGATTGGTTTTCAATACCAGTTAGTGCGGAGACATTCCATTTCGTTAGGGCTCTTTTCTCTGTGAGCTCATAGAGAGCAGCAAGGTATCTCTACCTGAAAGTACATGATCTGACTGATTGATAGTTGGTATTCAGCAGTCATGATCTGAGTGATTGATAGTTGGTATTCAGCAGTCATGATCTGAGTGATTGATAGTTGGTATTCAGCAGTCATGATCTGAGTGATTGATAGTTGGTATTCAGCAGTCATGATCTCTGTGATTGATAGTTGGTATTCAGCAGTCATGATCTGAGTGATTGATAGTTGGTATTCAGCAGTCATGATCTGAATGATTGATAGTTGGTATTCAGCAGTCATGATCTGAGTGATTGATAGTTGGTATTCAGCAGTCATGATCTGAGTGATTGATAGTTGGTATTCAGCAGTCATGATCTGAGTGATTGATAGTTGGTATTCAGCAGTCATGAAGCCTTATTTACTGTGAAGGACGACTGAAATAGTGGTTCTGCAGAGGCAACAGCTCTACAGTGATGAGATGATGACTTGGAATGAAACAATAAAGTCATCAAATTAAACTGATGTAATATACACAACAACTGAAATATGTTGTTAAAGTGAAGTGAATACATGATGGTTAGTAAGTGATGAGCAGTAATGAACCGTCACTAACATCATGGGATATTTATAAAGAATATATTCTGTGTTACAGCATTTACCCACATAACGCATTTACTCCCTCCCTCCCTCTCCCTCTCTCCCCCTACCTACCTCCCTCCTTCCCTCTCCCTCCCTCCCTCTCTCCCCCTACCTACCTCCCTCCTTCCCCCTACCTCCCTCCCTCCCCCTCCCTCCCTACTCTCCCCCTCCCTCCCTCCCCCTCCCTCCCTACCTCCCTCCCTGCCTCCCTCCCTCCCCACCTCCCTCCCTCCCCCCACCTACCACCCTCCCCTCCCTCCCTCTCCACCTCCCTCCCTACCTCCCTCCCTCCTCTCCACCTCCCTCCCTACCACCCCTCCCCTCCCTCCCTGCCTCCCTCCCTGCCTCTCTCCCCCTCCCTCCCTCCCTCCCCCTCCCCACCTCCCTCCCTCCCCCACCCTCCCCTCCCACCCTCCCTCCCCACCTCCCTCCCACCCTCCCTGCCTCCCTCCCACCCTCCCCTCCCTCCCCGCCTCCCCTCCCTCCCTCCCTCCCTCCCCTCCCTCCCTCCCTCCCTCCCCACCTCCCTCCCCGCCTCCCCCCCCTCCCCGCCTCCCCCTCCCACCCTCCCTCCCCACCTCCCTCCCACCCTCCCTGCCTCCCTCCCACCCTCCCCCTCCCCGCCTCCCCTCCCTCCCCACCTCCCTCCCTCCCCCTCCCTCCCCTCCCTCCCCGCCTCCCCCTCCCTCCCCGCCTCCCCTCCCTCCCCGCCTCCCCTCCCTCCCCGCCTCCCCTCCCTCCCCACCTCCCTCCCACCCTCCCCTCCCTCCCCGCCTCCCCCTCCCTCCCTCCCTCCCTCCCTCCCTCCCCACCTCCCTCCCCGCCTCCCCCTCCCTCCCCGCCTCCCCCTCCCACCCTCCTCCCCACCTCCCTCCCACCCTCCCTCCCTCCCTCCCTACCTCCCTCCCCGCCTCCCCCTCCCTCCCCCCGCCTCCCCCTCCCTCCCCACCTCCCTCCCACCCTCCCTGCCTCCCTCCCACCCCCTCCCCTCCCTCCCCGCCTCCCTCCCTCCCTCCTCCCTCCCCCCTCCCCACCTCCCTCCCCGCCTCCCCTCCCTCCCCACCTCCCTCCCCGCCGCCCCCTCCTCCCCGCCTCCCTCCCTCCCTCCCTCCCTCCCCTCCCCACCTCCCTCCCTCCCACCCTCCCCTCCCACCCTCCCTCCCCCCACCTCCCTCCCACCCTCCCTGCCTCCCTCCCACCCTCCCCTCCCTCCCCGCCTCCCTCCCTCCCACCCTCCCTCCCACCCTCCCTCCCCACCTCCCTCCCACCCTCCCTGCCTCCCCTCCCACCCTCCCCACCTCCCTCCCCCTCCCCCTACCTACCATATTGTTGGGGTTGGACATCACTTTAATGAGTGAGGGATGGTTGTATCCTGAAAGAGAAAATAAAGACAAATATTACAATTCGTGTCACCACTTCATTATAACTTCATTATAACTAAACCATTGGAGTCAAACACAAGCTACAACCTAACCAACTATTGTAGTGTAGAAGACTGATTCCCACTGATGTAGCATATGAAACACTACAGTGTTTGACTGTACTATCAGCCTTATATAAAGACCTGCATAGCAGTTCCAGTTTCCACCACTAGGGGCCAGTACGAGAAGAGAACCCCTCAGACAGCAGGTCAAGAATCCACAAAGAGTCTCAAAGTAGAAGTGCTGATCTAGGATCTGTCTATCTCAGGGCTCTCCAACTCTGTTCCTGGAGAGGTAGCCTCCTGTAACCTCTCCAGGAACTGATACCCTCCTGTAACCTCTACAGGAACAGATACCCTCCTGAAACCTACAGGAACAGATACCCTCCTGTAACCTCTACAGGAACAGATACCCTCCTGTAACCTCTACAGGAACTGATACCCTCCTGTAACCTCTACAGGAACTGATACCCTCCTGTAACCTCTACAGGAACTGATACCCTCCTGTAACCTCTACAGGAACAGATACCCTCCTGTAACCTCTCCAGGAACAGATACCCTCCTGTAACCTCTACAGGAACAGATACCCTCCTGTAACCTCTACAGGAACAGATACCCTCCTGTAACCTCTACAGGAACAGATACCCTCCTGTAACCTACAGGAACAGATACCCTCATGTAACCTCTACAGGAACAGGACCCTCCTGGAACCTCTACAGGAACAGATACCCTCCTGTAACCTCTACAGGAACAGAACCCTCCTGGAACCTCTACAGGAACAGATACCCTCCTGTAACCTCTACAGGAACTGATACCCTCCTGTAACCTCTACAGGAACTGATACCCTCCTGTAACCTCTACAGGAACTGATACCCTCCTGTAACCTCTACAGGAACAGATACCCTCCTGTAACCTCTCCAGGAACAGATACCCTCCTGTAACCTCTACAGGAACAGATACCCTCCTGTAACCTCTACAGGAACAGATACCCTCCTGTAACCTCTACAGGAACAGATACCCTCCTGTAACCTACAGGAACAGATACCCTCATGTAACCTCTACAGGAACAGGACCCTCCTGGAACCTCTACAGGAACAGATACCCTCCTGTAACCTCTACAGGAACAGAACCCTCCTGGAACCTCTACAGGAACAGATACCCTCCTGGAACCTCTACAGGAACAGATACCCTCCTGGAACCTCTACAGGAACAGATACCCTCCTGGAACCTCTACAGGAACAGATACCCTCCTGGAACCTCTACAGGAACAGATACCCTCCTGGAACCTCTACAGGAACAGATACCCTCCTGGAACCTCTACAGGAACAGATACCCTCCTGGAACCTCTACAGGAACAGATACCCTCCTGGAACCTCTACAGGAACAGATACCCTCCTGGAACCTCTACAGGAACAGATACCCTCCTGGAACCTCTACAGGAACAGATACCCTCCTGGAACCTCTACAGGAACAGATACCCTCCTGGAACCTCTACAGGAACAGATACCCTCCTGGAACCTCTACAGGAACAGATACCCTCCTGGAACCTCTACAGGAACAGATACCCTCCTGGAACCTCTACAGGAACAGATACCCTCCTGTGACCTCTACAGGAACAGATACCCTCCTGGGACCTCTACAGGAACAGATACCCTCCTGGAACCTCTACAGGAACAGATACCCTCCTGTGACCTCTACAGGAACAGATACCCTCCTGTAACCTCTACAGGAACAGATACCCTCCTGAAACAGAGTTGGAGAGCCCTGGTCGATATATTCTTATTCTTAATGATCCTGGATCAGCAGTCTGACTCTGAGACACTTTATGGATACAGGCCCTGAAGTTATAGAACCTCATCATCCTAACCTACCACTTTCCCAACACACCTGGGTTCAAATACTATTCGATATTTTCCGAATCCTTTTAGAATTCGCTTTAGCCTGCCTGGAGTGCCAGATGGGCATTTTTTTGTATTTTAGAGCCATTCTATTGGTCCGTTAAAGCCAGGCCACTGCAATCAAGCGAATAAATTGTATTTAAAATAGTATTTGAACCCAGGTCAGTTAACACAAAGAATGTATAATCTGTGTGAAAAACATGTGGTTCTCTATGACAGCTGTTTTAGCCAGCAAAACTATACAACATGACATGCTGCCTGGCTTCATACCCAGATACTAGCATGAGGACTTCAAGCTTAGTGTAGAGTGAGGCAGCAAAGCAGGTGGTTGCTCTTTGAAGGTTGTGATTGTAGGTTTTGACGGAAAGTGCACCGGGTGTACGGCCACGGGGCTGTGTGTGTCTGGTCCAATACAGTGTGTGTGTGATCTCTGCCTCATGGCTTTATCTCAGTATTCCAGACTACTGATACACCTCAGAGAGAGAGAGAGGGAGAGAGACATTTAGAGACAGAGAAATTGAGAGAGACATTTAGAGACAGAGAAATTGAGAGAGAGAGAGAGAGAGAGAGAGACATTTAGAGAGAGAGAGAGAGATAAATTGAGAGACAGAGAAATTGAGAGAGAGAGAGTGAGAGAGAAAGAGAGACAAAGAGAGAGAGAGAGACAGAGAGACAGACAGAGAAATTGAGAGAGAAAAACAGAGAGGGGAGGGGGTTATTGCAGGTCTTGTGATTATTTATTTGTAATTGCATTGGTCCAGGGCAGGGGCCTGTGTGTGAATGGCCTGTGACAGGGTGAGTCATTGACCTGTCTCCTGTGTGTGAGTGGCCTGTGACAGGGTGAGTCATTGACCTGTCTCCATGCAGTCTGTTAGAGAGAAGCTGATTGGATAA
>NW_026282313.1:110000-125000 GCF_023373465.1 Oncorhynchus keta | reverse complement strand
ACAGCATGTAATCTGGTCCTTAACCTGCTAACTCCTACAGCATGTAATCTGGTCCTTAACCTGCTAACTCCTACAGCATGTAATCTGGTCCTTAACCTGCTAACTCCTACAGCATGTAATCTGGTCCTTAACCTGCTAACTCCTACAGCATGTAATCTGGTCCTTAACCTGCTAACTCCTACAGCATGTAATCTGGTCCTTAACCTGCTAACTCCTACAGCATGTAATCTGGTCCTTCACCTGCTAACTCCTACAGCATGTAATCTGGTCCTTACCCTGCTAACTCCTACAGCATGTAATCTGGTCCTTACCCTGCTAACTCCTACAGCATGTAATCTGGTCCTTAACCTGCTAACACCTACAGCATGTAATCTGGTCCTTAACCTGCTAACTCCTACAGCATGTAATCTGGTCCTTAACCTGCTAACTCCTACAGCGTGTAATCTGGTCCTTAACCTGCTAACTCCTACAGCATGTAATCTGGTCCTTAACCTGCTAACTCCTACAGCATGTAATCTGGTCCTTAACCTGCTAACTCCTACAGCATGTAATCTGGTCCTTAACCTGCTAACTCCTACTGCATCTATTGATATCTGTATTGAGCCAATGTTGCCATTAGTTATATGTTAACTATATATTTTAAATCTGAATCCACCTTCTCTCTGGGTAGAACCTTTAAATATTAGTCCACCTTCTCTCTGGGTAGAACCTTTAAATATTAGTCCACCTTCTCTCTGGGTAGAACCTTTAAATCTTAATCCACCTTCACTCTGGGGAGAACCTTTACATCTGAATCCACCTTCTCTCTGGGTAGAACCTTTACATCTTAGTCCACTTTCTCTCTGGGTAGAACCTTTACATCTGAATCCACCTTCTCTCTGGGTAGAACCTTTAAATCTTAATCCACCTTCACTCTGGGGAGAACCTTTACATCTGAATCCACCTTCTCTCTGGGTAGAACCTTTACATCTTAATCCACCTTCACTCTGGGTAGAACCTTTACATCTGAATCCACCTTCTCTCTGGGTAGAACCTTTACATCTTCCACTTTCTCTCTGGGTAGAACCTTTACATCTGAATCCACCTTCTCTCTGGGTAGAACCTTTACATCTTAGTCCACTTTCTCTCTGGGTAGAACCTTTACATCTGAATCCACCTTCTCTCTGGGTAGAACCTTTAAATCTTAGTCCACCTTCTCTCTGGGTAGAACCTTTAAATCTTAGTCCACCTTCTCTCTGGGTAGAACCTTTACATCTTAGTCCACTTTCTCTCTGGGTAGAACCTTTACATCTGAATCCACCTTCTCTGGGTAGAACCTTTACATCTGAATCCACCTTCTCTCTGGGTAGAACCTTTACATCTGAATCCACCTTCTCTGGGTAGAACCTTTACATCTGAATCCACCTTCTCTCTGGGTAGAACCTTTACATCTTCCACTTTCTCTCTGGGTAGAACCTTTACATCTGAATCCACCTTCTCTCTGGGTAGAACCTTTACATCTGAATCCACCTTCTCTCTGGGTAGAACCTTTACATCTTAGTCCACTTTCTCTCTGGGTAGAACCTTTAAATCTTAGTCCACCTTCTCTCTGGGTAGAACCTTTACATCTTAGTCCACTTTCTCTCTGGGTAGAACCTTTACATCTGAATCCACCTTCTCTCTGGGTAGAACCTTTAAATCTTAGTCCACCTTCTCTCTGGGTAGAACCTACCTCTCCTGTTCTATTATAGTCCTAGTCAGAGAGATTCTCAACTAGAATAGCTACATTGTGTCCTTCCTCCAATTCCTGACAGTTCCATTAGGTTTCATAACATCACTGTCGAATGTTCTCAGTTAATAGGAGACATATTGTAGACACACATTTACATCATTAATGACTCAATGGAAATCCATCAGGACAAAGTCAAATACACACACACACACACACACACACACACACACACACACACACACACACACACACACACACACACACACACACACACACACACACACACACACACACACACACACACACACACACACACACACACACACACAACCTTATCCTCATAAACCAGATAGGAGATGAATAAGTCAGCCCCTGAACAGATGGCTTCTCTCTCAGTCTCAGATAAGACAGAGTCCTAGAAACACCCCACACACCCTACATGCCCCCTATTCCCTACATATTACTCTGGTCTAAAGTAGTGCACTATAAATGCCTCCCTATTCCCTACATAGAGCTCTGGTCAAAAGTAGTGCACTATAAATGCCTCCCTATTCCCCACATAGAGCTCTGGTCAAAAGTAGTGCACTATAAATGCCTCCCCATTCCCCACATAGAGCTCTGGTCAAAAGTAGTGCACTATAAATGGAAAAGGGGGCCATTTGGGACACATAACTAAACACACGAGGACCTCATCATGACTAAACACACGAGGACCTCATCATGACTAAACACACGAGGACCTCATCATGACTAAACACACGAGGACCTCATCATGACTAAACACACGAGGACCTCATCATAACTAAACACACGAGGACAAGGTCATCATTAACTGCTGTCACGTTCGTCATACGAATGAGACCAAGGTATAGCGTGCTATGCGCACATTCTTCTTTATTTAAAGAATGAAACACTGAACAAACTAACAAAATACTAAACATAGAACAAGATCCCACAAACACCAAAGGAATATGGCTACCTAAATATGGTCCCCAATCAGAGACAACGATAAACAGCTGCCTCTGATTGGGAACCATATCAGGCCACCATAAACATACAAAACCCCTAGACAATACAAAACCCCTAGACAATACAAAACCCCTAGACAATACAAAACCCCTAGACAATACAACCCCCCTAGACAATACAAAACCCCTAGACAATACAAAACCCCTAGACAATACAACCCCCCTAGACAATACAAAACCCCTAGACAATACAACCCCCCTAGACAATACAAAACCCCTAGACAATACAAAACCCCTAGACAATACAAAACCCCTAGACAATACAAAACCCCTAGACAATACAAAACCCCTAGACAATACAAAACCCCTAGACAATACAAAACCCCTAGACAATACAAAACCCCTAGACAATACAAAACCCCTAGACAATACAAAACCCCTAGACAATACAACCCCCCTAGACAATACAAAACCCCTAGACAATACAAAACCCCTAGACAATACAAAACCCCTAGACAATACAAAACCCCTAGACAATACAAAACCCCTAGACAATACAAAACCCCTAGACAATACAAACCCCTAGACAATACAAAACCCCTAGACAATACAAAAACCCCTAGACAATACAAAAACTAGCGTATCCACCCTAGTCACACCCTGAGCTAACCAAAATATAAAGAAAACAGAGCCATCTCAGGTCAGGGCGTGACAACTGCTGTATGTGGCCCTAAACCACTGTAAAGAAAACAGAGCCATCTCAGGTCAGGGCGTGCCAACTGCTGTATGTGGCCCTAAACCACTGTAATGTAAACTAAGTCTCTCGCCTCCAGCTGCTTTCTGTGTTGCAATGTCAGGCTAAAAAACACAAGATCCTCTCAGGTATGTAGCTTTTGGTTTGCAGCGTTCTATAATATAGTAATATAACATAGTAACATAATAATATCAATATATTCTAGACACCAACCGATAAGGATGGAGGAGGCTAGTGTGCTAGCCAATAGGAATAGAGGAGATGTGTGAGCTAACCAATAGGAATAGAGGAGATGTGTGAGCTAACCAATAGGAATAGAGGAGATGTGTGGGCTAACCAACAGGAATAGAGGAGATGTGTGGGCTAACCAATAGGAATAGAGGAGATGTGTGGGCTAACCAATAGGAATAGAGGAGATGTGTGGGCTAACCAATAGGAATAGAGGAGATGTGTGAGCTAACCAATAGGAAAAGATGAGATGTGTGGGCTAACCAATAGGAATAGATGAGATATGTGGGCTAACCAATAGGAAGAGAGGAGATCAGTGTACTCTTCAATAGGAATAGAGGAGATCTGTGTGGACTAACCAATAGGAATAGAGGAGATCTGTGTGGACTAACCAATAGGAATAGAGGAGATCTGTGCGTACTAACCAATAGGAATAGAGGAGATCTGTGTACTAACCAATAGGAATAGAGGAGAGCTGTGTGTACTAACCAATAGGAATAGAGGAGATCTGTGCGTACTAACCAATAGGAATAGAGGATATCTGTGTACTAACCAATAGGAATAGAGGAGATCTGTGTGTACTAACCAATAGGAATAGAGGAGATCTGTGTGTAGACGTCCAGCATGCGGTTTCCGTCCACGTCCACCAGGTAGTTTCCTCTGCTCTCCTCATAGTTACAGAAGAAATTGATTGCTCCCACGTTCTGGGAGGGAGGGAGAGAGAGAGAGAGAGAGAGAGAGATAAGGTATTCAGTTAACTCAGTCTAGACACAGAGAGAGACTGTGTGTCTGCGTTGTGTGTGTCTGCTTTGTGTGTGCACGCATGCAAGCGTGTGACGCAATAATGCATTGTTTTATTTCATCATCAAAACAGCCTCACACACATACACACTCTCTCTTGGCATACCTGCATCTCTCCCAACTGTTTGGTCAGCTCCTGGTGGGGGAGGAGAAGGAGGGAGGGGAGGAGAGAGGAGGAGAGAGGAGGGAGGAGAGAGGAGGGAAGAGGGAGGGGAGGAGAGGAAGAGAGAGATGTCAGGTCGGGGTGGTTCCTCAACAGTAGGTTAATGTATCTCAAAATGGCAGTCTAGTCCCTCCATAGTGCCCTGGTCTAATAAAGTATATTCCCTCCATCGTGCCCTGGTCTAATGCAGTCTATTCCCTCCATACTGTCCTGGTCTAATACAGTCTATTCCCTCCATAGTGCAGTCTATTCCCTCCATAGTGCCCTGGTCTAATAAAGTATATTCCCTCCATAGTGCAGTCTATTCCCTCCATAGTGCCCTGGTCTAATAAAGTATATTCCCTCCATAGTGCAGTCTATTCCCTCCATAGTGCAGTCTATTCCCTCCATACTGTCCTGGTCTAATACAGTCTATTCCCTCCATAGTGCAGTCTATTCCCTCCATAGTGCCCTGGTCTAATAAAGTATATTCCCTCCATAGTGCAGTCTATTCCCTCCATAGTGCAGTCTATTCCCTCCATAGTGCAGTCTATTCCCTCCATAGTGCCCTGGTCTAATAAAGTATATTCCCTCCATCGTGCCCTGGTCTAATGCAGTCTATTCCCTCCATACTGTCCTGGTCTAATACAGTCTATTCCCTCCATAGTGCAGTCTATTCCCTCCATAGTGCCCTGGTCTAATACAGTCTAATCCCTCCATAGTGCCCTGGTCTAATACAGTCTATTCCCTCCATAGTGCCCTGGTCTAATACAGTCTATTCCCTCCATAGTGCCCTGGTCTAATACAGTCTATTCCCTCCATCGTGCCCTGGTCTAATATAGTCTATTCCCTCCATAGTGCCCTGGTCTAATGCAGTCTATTCCCTCCATAGTGCCCTGGTCTAATGCAGTCTATTCCCTCCATAGTGCCCTGGTCTAATACAGTCTATTCCCTCCATAGTGCCCTGGTCTAATGCAGTCTATTCCCTCCATAGTGCCCTGGTCTAATACAGTCTATTCCCTCCATAGTGCCCTGGTCTAATGCAGTCTATTCCCTCCATAGTGCCCTGGTCTAATACAGTCTATTCCCTCCATAGTGTCCTGGTCTAATGCAGTCTATTCCCTCCATAGTGCCCTGGTCTAATGCAGTCTATTCCCTCCATAGTGCCCTGGTCTAATGCAGTCTATTCCCTCCATAGTGTCCTGGTCTAATACAGTCTATTCCCTCCATAGTACCCTGGTCTAATGCAGTCTATTCCCTCCATAGTGCCCTGGTCTAATACAGTCTATTCCCTCCATAGTGCCCTACCCTATGGGTCCTGGTCTAATGCAGCCTACTCCCTCCATAGTGCCCTACCCTATGGGTCCTGGTCTAATGCAGTCTATTCCCTCCATAGTGCAGTCTATTCCCTCCATAGTGCCCTGGTCTAATACAGTCTATTCCCTCCATAGTGTCCTGGTCTAATGCAGTCTAATCCCTCCATAGTGCCCTGGTCTAATGCAGTCTATTCCCTCCATAGTGCCCTGGTCTAATGCAGTCTATTCCCTCCATAGTGCACTGGTCTAATGCAGTCTATTCCCTCCATAGTGCCCTGGTCTAATGCAGTCTATTCCCTCCATAGTGCCCTGGTCTAATACAGTCTATTTCCTCCATAGTGCCCTGGTCTAATGCAGTCTATTCCCTCCATAGTGCCCTGGTCTAATACAGTCTATTCCCTCCATAGTGTCCTGGTCTAATGCAGTCTATTCCCTCCATAGTGCCCTGGTCTAATGCAGTCTATTCCCTCCATAGTGCCCTGGTCTAATGCAGTCTATTCCCTCCATAGTGTCCTGGTCTAATACAGTCTATTCCCTCCATAGTACCCTGGTCTAATGCAGTCTATTCCCTCCATAGTGCCCTGGTCTAATACAGTCTATTCCCTCCATAGTGCCCTACCCTATGGGTCCTGGTCTAATGCAGCCTACTCCCTCCATAGTGCCCTACCCTATGGGTCCTGGTCTAATGCAGTCTATTCCCTCCATAGTGCAGTCTATTCCCTCCATAGTGCCCTGGTCTAATACAGTCTATTCCCTCCATAGTGTCCTGGTCTAATGCAGTCTATTCCCTCCATAGTGCCCTGGTCTAATGCAGTCTATTCCCTCCATAGTGCCCTGGTCTAATACAGTCTATTCCCTCCATAGTGCCCTGGTCTAATGCAGTCTATTCCCTCCATAGTGCCCTGGTCTAATGCAGTCTATTCCCTCCATAGTGCCCTGGTCTAATACAGTCTATTCCCTCCATAGTACAGTCTATTCCCTCCATAGTGCCCTGGTCTAATACAGTCTATTCCCTCCATAGTGCCCTGGTCTAATGCAGTCTATTCCCTCCATAGTGCCCTGGTCTAATACAGTCTATTCCCTCCATAGTACAGTCTATTCCCTCCATAGTGCCCTGGTCTAATGCAGTCTATTCCCTCCATAGTGCAGTCTATTCCCTCCATAGTGCCCTGGTCTAATACAGTCTATTCCCTCCATAGTACAGTCTATTCCCTCCATAGTGCCCTGGTCTAATGCAGTCTATTCCCTCCATAGTGCAGTCTATTCCCTCCATAGTACCCTGGTCTAATACAGTCTATTCCCTCCATAGTGCAGTCTATTCCCTCCATAGTGCCCTGGTCTAATACAGTCTATTCCCTCCATAGTACCCTGGTCTAATGCAGTCTATTCCCTCCATAGTACAGTCTATTCCCTCCATAGTACCCTGGTCTAATGCAGTCTATTCCCTCCATAGTACAGTCTATTCCCTCCATAGTGCCCTGGTCTAATACAGTCTATTCCCTCCATAGTACCCTGGTCTAATGCAGTCTATTCCCTCCATAGTACAGTCTATTCCCTCCATAGTACCCTGGTCTAATACAGTCTATTCCCTCAATAGGGTTCTGTTTGGGACGAAGCCTGTGTGCAACACAGTGTTCAGGATGGGTGTGACAGTCCACTGTTCCCATCGCAGGGTCACACAGAGGTCACCATTGAACCCATGTCAAATAGAAGGAGCCAGACAGCTATAGTTCCTACTGGTCCATGGTGCTGTTAGTGACTCTGTGTGGTTCAGTACCTGTTAACAGACAGCTATAGTTCCTACTGGACCATGGTGCTGTTAGTGACTCTGTGTGGTTCAGTACCTGTTAACAGACAGCTATAGTTCCTACTGGTCCATGGTGCTGTTAGTGACTCTGTGTGGTTCAGTACCTGTTAACAGACAGCTATAGTACCTACTGGTCCATGGTGCTGTTAGTGACTCTGTGTGGTTCAGTACCTGTTAACAGACAGCTATAGTTCCTACTGGTCCATGGTGCTGTTAGTGACTCTGTGTGGTTCAGTACCTGTTAACAGACAGCTATAGTTCCTACTGGTCCATGGTGCTGTTAGTGACTCTGTGTGGTTCAGTACCTGTTAACAGACAGCTATAGTTCCTACTGGTCCATGGTGCTGTTAGTGACTCTGTGTGGTTCAGTACCTGTTAACAGACAGCTATAGTTCCTACTGGTCCATGGTGCTGTTAGTGACTCTGTGTGGTTCAGTACCTGTTAACAGACAGCTATAGTTCCTACTGGTCCATGGTGCTGTTAGTGACTCTGTGTGGTTCAGTACCTGTTAACAGACAGCTATAGTTCCTACTGGTCCATGGTGCTGTTAGTGACTCTGTGTGGTTCAGTACCTGTTAACAGACAGCTATAGTACCTACTGGTCCATGGTGCTGTTAGTGACTCTGTGTGGTTCAGTACCTGTTAACAGACAGCTATAGTTCCTACTGGTCCATGGTGCTGTTAGTGACTCTGTGTGGTTCAGTACCTGTTAACAGACAGCTATAGTTCCTACTGGTCCATGGTGCTGTTAGTGACTCTGTGTGGTTCAGTACCTGTTAACAGACAGCTATAGTTCCTACTGGTCCATGGTGCTGTTAGTGACTCTGTGTGGTTCAGTACCTGTTAACAGACAGCTATAGTTCCTACTGGTCCATGGTGCTGTTAGTGACTCTGTGTGGTTCAGTACCTGTTAACAGACAGCTATAGTTCCTACTGGTCCATGGTGCTGTTAGTGACTCTGTGTGGTTCAGTACCTGTTAACAGACAGCTATAGTTCCTACTGGTCCATGGTGCTGTTAGTGACTCTGTGTGGTTCAGTACCTGTTAACAGACAGCTATAGTTCCTACTGGTCCATGGTGCTGTTAGTGACTCTGTGTGGTTCAGTACCTGTTAACAGACAGCTATAGTTCCTACTGGTCCATGGTGCTGTTAGTGACTCTGTGTGGTTCAGTACCTGTTAACAGACAGCTATAGTTCCTACTGGTCCATGGTGCTGTTAGTGACTCTGTGTGGTTCAGTACCTGTTAACAGACAGCTATAGTTCCTACTGGTCCATGGTGCTGTTAGGGACTCTGTGTGGTACCTTGGAACGGGGTCCTGGGACCTCGGTCTTCATGGAGGGCCCGTCGTATTCAAACTCCATCTGAGTCTTAGCTGCTGCCTTACTCGCATACCTGCAGCCTGTCCACACACACACACACACACACACACACACACACACACACACACACACACACACACACACACACACACACACACACACACACACACACACACACACTTCATCTTAACCTTAGTCAAGGACAAACCCTCCATTCATTATGTTATGCCGTATCAGCCTTAGTTCCTGTCTGTCTGGCCACAGGGTTATATCATTAGTCTGTCTGGCCACAGGGTTATATCATTAGTCTGTCTGGCCACAGGGTTATATCATTAGTCTGTCTGGCCACAGGGTTATATCATTAGTCTGTCTGGCCACAGGGTTATATCATTAGTCTGTCTGGCCACAGGGTTATATCATTAGTCTGTCTGGCCACAGGGTTATATCATTAGTCTGTCTGGCCACAGGGTTATATCATTAGTCTGTCTGGCCACAGGGTTATATCATTAGTCTGTCTGGCCACAGGGTGATATCATTAGTCTGTCTGGCCACAGGGTGATACCATTAGTCTGTCTGGCCACAGGGTGATATCATTAGTCTGTCTGGCCACAGGGTACGTAGGGTGATATCATTAGTCTGTCTGGCCACAGGGTGATATCATTAGTCTGTCTGGCCACAGGGTATGTAGGGTGATACCATTAGTTTGTCTGGCCACAGGGTATGCAGGGTGATATCATTAGTCTGTCTGGCCACAGGGTTATATCATTAGTCTGTCTGGCCACAGGGTGATATCATTAGTCTGTCTGGCCACAGGGTACGTAGGGTGATATCATTAGTCTGTCTGGCCACAGGGTACGTAGGGTGATATCATTAGTCTGTCTGGCCACAGGGTGATATCATTAGTCTGTCTGGCCACAGGGTGATATCATTAGTCTGTCTGGCCACAGGGTGATATCATTAGTCTGTCTGACCACAGGGTATGTAGGGTGATACCATTAGTCTGTCTGGCCACAGGGTATGCAGGGTGATATCATTAGTCTGTCTGGCCACAGGGTTATATCATTAGTCTGTCTGGCCACAGGGTGATATCATTAGTCTGTCTGGCCACAGGGTACGTAGGGTGATATCATTAGTCTGTCTGGCCACAGGGTACGTAGGGTGATATCATTAGTCTGTCTGGCCACAGGGTGATATCATTAGTCTGTCTGGCCACAGGGTGATATTATTAGTCTGTCTGGTCACAGGGTGATATCATTAGTCTGTCTGGCCACAGGGTGATATTATTAGACTGTCTGGCCACAGGGTACGTAGGGTGATATCATCAGTCTGTCTTAACCATGTAGCTGACCTCTGTTTTATGATTGAGGAAGCTGACTCATTAAGAGACTGTTGGCTACAGGGAACAGCAGCAAGGTCAGTAGTGTGACATTTCTACCAGTGTATATGTGTGTGTGTGTGTGTGTGTGTGTGTGTGTGTGTGTGTGTGTGTGTGTGTGTGTATACCACACAGTGATATAACTGGAATAGAGCATTAGCTGATTGCATATAGATATTACCTCTAACAGACATAACCATAACCTGTACACACTACTGTTCCTACTACCTCTTATGTGTGTGTGTGAGCGGAGTGTGTGAGGGGAGTGTGTGAGGGGAGTGTGTGTGAGCGGAGTGTGTGTGAGCGGAGTGTGTGTGAGCGGTGTGTGTGAGCGGAGTGTGTGAGCGGAGTGTGTGAGCGGAGTGTGTGTGAACGGAGTGTGTGTGAACGGAGTGTGTGAGCGGTGTGTGTGAGCGGAGTGTGTGAGCGGAGTGTGTGAGCGGAGTGTGTGTGAGCGGAGTGTGTGAGCGGAGTGTGTGAGCGGAGTGTGTGAGCGGAGTGTGTGAGCGGAGTGTGTGAGGGGAGTGTGTGAGGGGAGTGTGTGAGGGGAGTGTGTTAGCGGAGTGTGTGAGCGGTGTGTGTGAGCGGTGTGTGTGAGCGGAGTGTGTGAGCGGAGTGTGTGAGCGGAGTGTGTGAGCGGAGTGTGTGTGAGCGGAGTGTGTGTGAGCGGAGTGTGTGAGCGGAGTGTGTGAGGGGAGTGTGTGTGAGGGTAGTGTGTGTGAGGGGAGTGTGTGTGAGCGGAGTGTGTGTGAGCGGAGTGTGTGTGAGCGGTGTGTGTGAGCGGAGTGTGTGAGCGGAGTGTGTGAGCGGAGTGTGTGTGAACGGAGTGTGTGTGAACGGTGTGTGTGTGAACGGAGTGTGTGTGAGCGGTGTGTGTGAGCGGAGTGTGTGAGCGGAGTGTGTGAGCGGAGTGTGTGAGGGGAGTGTGTGAGGGGAGTGTGTGAGGGGAGTGTGTTAGCGGAGTGTGTGAGCGGTGTGTGTGAGCGGAGTGTGTGAGGGGAGTGTGTTAGCGGAGTGTGTGAGCGGTGTGTGTGAGCGGAGTGTGTGAGCGGAGTGTGTGAGCGGAGTGTGTGAGCGGAGTGTGTGAGCGGAGTGTGTGAGCGGAGTGTGTGAGCGGAGTGTGTGAGCGGAGTGTGTGTGAGCGGTGTGTGTGAGCGGTGTGTGTGAGCGGTGTGTGTGTGAGCGGAGTGTGTGAGCGGTGTGTGTGAGCGGTGTGTGTGAGGGACATGTACCTGGTGCAGTGAGCCTGAGGTTCTGCTGGAGGGAGAGGACCAGCTGCCTGCTGAGCAGAGAGGACGCCATGACTCAGAACAATAGAATGAGGCAGAGAGAGAAAGACAGTCCTCAACACCTGCCTTCACGCCACCTGAAGACGGAGGGAGAAATGTCATATACAATCAGAGGACACAGAGAGAGAGGACACACAGAGAGAGAGAGAGAGGACACACACAGAGAGAGGGGACACACACAGAGAGAGAGGACACACACAGAGAGAGAGGACACACACAGAGAGAGAGGACACACACAGAGAGAGAGGACACACACAGAGAGAGAGGACACACACAGAGAGAGAGGACACACACACAGAGGACACACACACAGAGAGAGAGGACACACACACAGAGAGAGAGGACACACACACAGAGAGAGAGGACACACACAGAGAGAGAGAAGACACACACAGAGAGAGAGGACACACACAGAGAGAGAGGACACACACACAGAGAGAGAGGACACACACAGAGAGAGAGAAGACACACACAGAGAGAGAGAGGACACACACACAGAGAGAGAGGACACACACACAGAGAGAGAGGACACACACACAGAGAGAGAGGACACACACACAGAGAGAGAGGACACACACACAGAGAGAGAGGACACACACACAGAGAGAGAGGACACACACAGAGAGAGAGGACACACACACAGAGAGAGAGGACACACACAGAGAGAGAGGACATGTGTGGAGTGTGTGTGTGGAGTGTGTGTGTGTGTGTGTGTGTGTGTGTGTGTGTGTGTGTGTGTGTGTGTGTGTGTGTGTGTGTGTGTGTGTGTGTGTGTGTGTGTGAGAGTGTGGAGGCATTATGGGTGGGGTTATGATAACTAAAAGGCATCTGAGGAAAACTGACTGGCTTCATTAATACCATAGTTGCAACATTCTGGAAACATTCCCAAAATCCTATCAGGTTTTGATCAACTGCATAAATCCCCAGGTGGTATAAACTGTATAAATCCCCAGGTGGTATAAACTGTATAAATCCCCAGGTGGTATAAATCCCCAGGTGGTATAAATCCCCAGGTTGTATAAACTGTATAAATCCCCAGGTTGTATAAACTGTATAAATCCCCAGGTGGTATAAACTGTATAAATCCCCAGGTGGTATAAACTGTATAAATCCCCAGGTGGTATAAACTGTATAAATCCCCAGGTTGTATAAACTGTATAAATCCCCAGGTGGTATAAACTGTATAAATCCCCAGGTGGTATAAACTGTATAAATCCCCAGGTGGTATAAACTGTATAAATCCCCAGGTGGTATAAACTGTATAAATCCCCAGTTGGTGTAAACTGTATAAATCCCCAGGTGGTATAAACTGTATAAATCCCCAGTTGGTGTAAACTGTATAAATCCCCAGGTGGTATAAACTGTATAAATCCCCAGTTGGTGTAAACTGTATAAATCCCCAGGTGGTATAAACTGTATAAATCCCCAGGTTATATAAACTGTATAAATCCCCATGTTAACAGAGAAGCCAGTCTCCAGGTCTTTACTCTCTCCATGTTAACAGAGAAGCCAGTCTCCGGGTCTTTACTCTCTCCATGTTAACAGAGAAGCCAGTCTCCGGGTCTTTACTCTCTCCATGTTAACAGAGAAGCCAGTCTCCAGGTCTTTACTCTCTCCATGTTAACAGAGAAGCCAGTCTCCGGGTCTTTACTCTCTCCATGTTAACAGAGAAGCCAGTCTCCAGGTCTTTACTCTCTCCATGTTAACAGAGAAGCCAGTCTCCAGGTCTTTACTCTCTCCATGTTAACAGAGAAGCCAGTCTCCAGGTCTTTACTCTCTCCATGTTAACAGAGAAGCCAGTCTCCGGGTCTTTACTCTCTCCATGTTAACAGAGAAGCCAGTCTCCAGGTCTTTACTCTCTCCATGTTAACAGAGAAGCCAGTCTCCAGGTCTTTACTCTCTCCATGTTAACAGAGAAGCCAGTCTCCAGGTCTTTACTCTCTCCATGTTAACAGAGAAGCCAGTCTCCAGGTCTTTACTCTCTCCATGTTAACAGAGAAGCCAGTCTCCAGGTCTTTACTCTCTCCATGTTAACAGAGAAGCCAGTCTCCAGGTCTTTACTCTCCCATGTTAACAGAGAAGCCAGTCTCCAGGTCTTTACTCTCTCCATGTTAACAGAGAAGCCAGTCTCCAGGTCTTTACTCTCTCCATGTTAACAGAGAAGCCAGTCTCCAGGTCTTTACTCTCTCCATGTTAACAGAGAAGCCAGTCTCCAGGTCTTTACTCTCTCCATGTTAACAGAGAAGCCAGTCTCCAGGTCTTTACTCTCTCCATGTTAACAGAGAAGCCAGTCTCCAGGTCTTTACTCTCTCCATGTTAACAGAGAAGCCAGTCTCCGGGTCTTTACTCTCTCCATGTTAACAGAGAAGCCAGTCTCCAGGTCTTTACTCTCTCCATGTTAACAGAGAAGCCAGTCTCCAGGTCTTTACTCTCTCCATGTTAACAGAGAAGCCAGTCTCCAGGTCTTTACTCTCTCCATGTTAACAGAGAAGCCAGTCTCCAGGTCTTTACTCTCTCCATGTTAATAGAGAAGCCAGTCTCCAGGTCTTTACTCTCTCCATGTTAACAGAGAAGCCAGTCTCCAGGTCTTTACTCTCTCCATGTTAACAGAGAAGCCAGTCTCCGGTCTTTACTCTCCCATGTTAACAGAGAAGCCAGTCTCCAGGTCTTTACTCTCTCCATGTTAACAGAGAAGCCAGTCTCCAGGTCTTTACTCTCTCCATGTTAACAGAGAAGCCAGTCTCCAGGTCTTTACTCTCTCCATGTTAACAGAGAAGCCAGTCTCCAGGTCTTTACTCTCTCCATGTTAATAGAGAAGCCAGTCTCCAGGTCTTTACTCTCTCCATGTTAACAGAGAAGCCAGTCTCCAGGTCTTTACTCTCTCCATGTTAACAGAGAAGCCAGTCTCCGGTCTTTACTCTCTCCATGTTAACAGAGAAGCCAGTCTCCAGGTCTTTACTCTCTCCATGTTAACAGAGAAGCCAGTCTCCGGGTCTTTACTCTCTCCATGTTAATAGAGAAGCCAGTCTCCAGGTCTTTACTCTCTCCATGTTAACAGAGAAGCCAGTCTCCAGGTCTTTACTCTCTCCATGTTAACAGAGAAGCCAGTCTCCGGGTCTTTACTCTCTCCATGTTAACAGAGAAGCCAGTCTCCGGGTCTTTACTCTCTCCATGTTAACAGAGAAGCCAGTCTCCAGGTCTTTACTCTCTCCATGTTAACAGAGAAGCCAGTCTCCAGGTCTTTACTCTCTCCATGTTAACAGAGAAGCCAGTCTCCAGGTCTTTA